>NC_079399.1:23626893-23732057 GCF_029220125.1 Pseudoliparis swirei | reverse complement strand
TTTATCAGGTCCAGGAGGATGACGTCATCATCAGGTACAGGAGGATGACGTCATCATCAGGTACAGGAGGATGACGTCATCATCAGGTACAGGAGGATGACGACATCATCAGGTACAGGAGGATGACGTCATCATCATCAGGTACAGGAGGATGACGTCATCATCATTAGGTACAGGATGACAACGTCATCATCGGGTACAGGAGGATGACGTCATCATGGGGTCCAGGAGGATGACGTCATCATCGGGTACAGGAGGATGACGTCATCATCGGGTACAGGAGGATGACGTCATCATGGGGTCCAGGAGGATGACGTCATCATCGGGTCCAGGAGGATGACGACATCATCAGGGACAGGAGGATGACGACATCATCGGGTACAGGAGGATGACGACATCATCGGGTCCAGGAGGATGACGTCATCATCGGGTCCAGGAGGATGACGTCATCATCGGGTACAGGAGGATGACGACATCATCGGGTACAGGAGGATGACGTCATCATCGGGTCCAGGAGGATGACGTCATCATCGGGTACAGGAGGATGACGACATCATCGGGTACAGGAGGATGACGTCATCATCGGGTCCAGGAGGATGACGTCATCATCGGGTCCAGGAGGATGACGTCATCATCGGGTCCAGGAGGATGACGTCATCATCGGGTACAGGAGGATGACGACATCATCGGGTACAGGAGGATGACGTCATCGCCGGGTCCAGGAGGATGACGTCATCATCGGGTACAGGAGGATGACGACATCATCGGGTACAGGAGGATGACGTCATCATCGGGTACAGGAGGATGACGACATCATCAGGGACAGGAGGATGACGACATCATCGGGTACAGGAGGATGATGACATCATCGGGTACAGGAGGATGACGACATCATCGGGTCCAGGAGGATGACGTCATCATCGGGTCCAGGAGGATGACGTCATCATCGGGTACAGGAGGATGACGACATCATCAGGGACAGGAGGATGACAACTATTCATACACTCTGTCATATTCATTGAATGTATTTTAACTCTAAATCTGTCCTTCTGTACACATTACATCTATTGCATCTGTCCATCCTGGAGAGGGATCCTCCTCTGTTGCTCTCCTCCAGGTTTCTTCCCTTTTTTCCCCCCCTGAAGGGTTATTTGGGAGTTTTTCCTGGTCCGATGTGAGGTTTTGGGGCAGGGATGTCTATGTGTACAGATTGTAAAGCACTCCGAGACAAATTTGTAATTTGTGAAATTGGGCTATACAAATAAACTGAATTGAATTGAATCATCAGGTACAGGAGGATGACGACATCATCAGGGACAGGAGGATGACGACATCATCATCAGGTACAGGATGACGACATCATCATCAGGTACAGGAGGATGACGTCATCATCAGGTACATGAGGATGACGTCATCATCATCGGGTACAGGAGGATGACATCATCATCGGGTACAGGAGGATGATGTCATCATCGGGTACAGGAGGATGACGTCATCATCGGGTACAGGAGGATGACGTCATCATGGGGTCCAGGAGGATGACGACATCATCAGGGACAGGAGGATGACGACATCATCATCGGGTACAGGATGACGACGTCATCATCGGGTACAGGAGGACGACGTCATCATGGGGTCCAGGAGGATGACGTCATCATCGGGTACAGGAGGATGACATCATCATCGGGTACAGGATGACAACGTCATCATCGGGTACAGGAGGATGACGTCATCATCATCAGGTACAGGAGGATGACGTCATCATCATCAGGTACAGGAGGATGACGTCATCATCAGGTACATGAGGATGACGTCATCATCAGGTACATGAGGATGACGTCATCATCATCAGGTACAGGATGACGACATCATCATCGGGTACAGGAGGACGACGTCATCATCGGGTACAGGAGGATGACATCATCATCGGGTACAGGAGGATGACGTCATCATGGGGTCCAGGAGGATGACGTCATCATCGGGTCCAGGAGGATGACGTCATCATCGGGTACAGGAGGATGATGACATCATCAGGGACAGGAGGATGACGACATCATCAGGTATAGGAGGATTCAAGAGATTCAAGATTCAAGATTCAAGATGTTTTATTTGTCACATACACACACAGGGTGTGCAGTGAAATGAAAGTGGCAATGCTCAGCAGGAATGTGCAAGGGCAACAAGTACACACTATTTACAATAAAAAACAACACAATATTTACAGTAAGTGTGTGTGTGTGTGTGTGTGTGCCTAAGAGGGGCAGTTGTGTGGGTCTATGTGGGGGTCCTGGTGAGGTCGGAGTTCACAGTCCTGATGGCCTGAGGAAAGAATCTCAGTCTCTCTGTTCTTGCAGCGTGACTACGGAGGCGCCTGCCTGACCGCAGCAGCTGAAACAGTCTGTTGTTGGGGTGGTGAGGATCCTTCATGATCCTGCCGGCTCTGGTTCTGCACCTCCTGGTGTACAAGTCCTGCAGGGTGGGAGTGTAGTTCCAATAGTGCGTTCAGCCGAACGCACTACTCTCTGCAACCTTCCTGTCCTGAGCGGAGCAGTTGCCAAACCAGGCTGTGATGCTTCCTGTCAGGACGCTCTCTACAGCTCCAGAGTAGAAGGACTGAAGGATCCTCTGGGAAACTTTAAATTTCCTCAGCTGCCTGAGGTGGTAGAGGCGCTGCCTTGCCTTTCTCACCAGAGTGTCTGTGTTCGTTGACCATGTCAGATCCTCGGTGATGTGGACTCCCAGGTATTTATACCGCCACCCTCTCCACAGTAGTCCCGTTAATCCCCAGTGGTGAGTACGTCCTCTGTTGTTGTACCCTCCTAAAGTCCACAATCAGCTCCTTAGTTTTGGTGACATTCATGATGAGGCTGTTGTCCTGGCACCAGAGTGACAGATCAGCAACTTCCTCCAGGTAGGCCTTCTCGTCGCTGTCGGAGATCAGGCCCACCACCACTGTGTCATCCGCAAACTTGATGATGGTGTTGAGCTGAACCTGGCCACACAGTCATGTGTGTACAGGGAGTACAGTAGGGGGCTGAGGACGCAACCCTGGGGGGATCCTGTGTTCAGGGTGAGGGATTTGGAGGTGTGTCTGCCCACCCTGACCACCTGTGGCCTGGCGGTCAGGAAGTCCAGGATCCAAGCACACAGGGGGGTGTTCAGTCCCAGCTCAATCAGCTTACCGGCCAGTCTGGAGGGGACTATGGTGTTGAAAGCTGAACTATAATCAATGAACAGCAGTCTCACATAGCCCCCCCTCTGGCTGTCCAGATGAGAGAGTGTGGTGTGCAGTACCTGGGAGACAGCATCATCCGTGGATCTGTTTGGGCGATAAGCAAACTGCAGCGGGTCCATGGAGGAAGGGAGGAAGGCGCAGATGTAGTCCTTTATCAGCCTCTCAAAGCATTTCATGACCACCGAGGTGAGGGCCACTCGGTAGTCATTCATACATGCTGGAGAAGCATTCTTGGGCACAGGGACAATAGTGGATCTCTTGAAGCAGGCGGGGACCACGGACTCAGCCAGGGAGAGGTTGAATATTGTGGTGAACACTGGAGCTAGCTGGTTAGCACAGGTCTTCAGTACTCGCCCAGATATGCCATCTGGACCTGCAGCTTTCCTGGTGTTCACCCTCAACAGAGCCCTCCTCACACTGTGCTCGGTCACAGAGAGTGTGTTCATCCCAGCGGTAGAACTCACCTCGGCTATGCTAACGGTGTTGTTGTTGGCGAGCTAGCGCTGTTGTTGCTAGCCTCAAACCGTGCATAAAATGAGTTCAGGTCGTCCGCTAGGGATGCGTCGGCACTCACCATAGCTGGGTCTGCTCTGGTAGTCTGTGATAGTCCGTAGCCCCTGCCATAGGCGCCTGGTGTCGCGCTGCTCCATCTGTGATTCCACTCTGTCTCGGTACCTCCTCTTGGCTTCCTTCACCGCCCTCCTCAGTCCATAGACCGCTGGCTTGTACTGTCCATGTTGCCGGATACAAGACCGGAGTTATAGGCAGCAATGCAGGCGTTCACAGCTTCACGGATGGATCTATCAACCCACGGCTTTTGGTTAGGAAAGACCCTAACTTTAACCGTGGGGACGATGGTGTCCGCTAGCGTTGCTATGAGGCTCATTGCTACTTCATAAACTCGCTGACGTCACTGGAACTGGATTGGATCATGTCCCAGTCGACGACGCGCAGAGCGTCCTGTAGCTCAGCCTCTGATTGGTCAGACCACCGCTTCACGTTCCTCGTCACTACCGCTTCCCGCGATCTTTTTCGGTACTCGGAAGCAGAAAAATGGCGGCATGGTCCGATTTGCGAACGGAGGAGAGAGACAGCCTTGTAGCCTCTCTTGAATGGCGTATAGCAGTGGTCCAACGTTCTTTCCCCTCTGGTAGCACACGTAATGTGCTGGTGAAAGTTCGGCATGACTTTTTTTAGGTTCGCCCTATTAAAGTCCCCAGCCACCACCACAGCCGCGTCGGGATACTTGTTCTGATGCCGACATAACACATCATGTAGGTCCGATAGTGCTACGTCGGTGTCCGCTTGTAGTGGTATGTAGACGGCTGTGGTGATGACCGAGCTGAACTCCGGGGAAGGTAGAATGGACGGCATGAGATCGTCAGATGTTCCAGGTTCGTGAGCAGGAACGAGAAAGAGTCTTAATGTCCTTGGGGTCGCACCATTTGTTGTTAGTCATGAAGCAAACCCCTCCACCCTTAAATTTACCAGACTCTTCCGTTCTGTCTGCACGGAAAACAGAGAAGGACTCGGTTGGGCATATGACTCGATCCGGCACCAGCGGTCAGCCATGTTTCAAATCAGACAAAAGATGTTACAGTCCCTCATGTCCCGTTGGAATCTGATCCTTGCCCTAACATCATCCATCTTATTTTCCAGAGACTGGACGTTAGCAAGAAGGATGCTGGGCAGAGGTGGACGGTGGGCTTGAACTCTCAGTCTGTTCCGAATTCCGCTCCGTTTCCCTCGATGTTTTCGTCGTCCCCCCGTAGTAGCGGCTCCACTGTTGCTGTTGTGGTTCGCTCATACAATCTCTGCCGGCCACGCTGGATCGATGGAAAAAGTGGACAAAAACCCTTGTTTTGCGCAAAAGTTTATGTCCAAAAGTGTGCTGCGGTCGTATGCTGTTAGTGCCGATGTGTTTGTGGCAAAGAAAACATTAAAAATAAACACAAAAACTAAAAGAGCGCACAATCTCCGCGGAGCTACCTCGACGGCGTCTGGACACAGCCGCGCCATCTTCGGGTCCAGGGGGATGACGTCATCATCGGGTACAGGAGGATGACGTCATCATCGGGTCCAGGAGCTTTTAACTCCTATTTTATTGACTCGGTGGAGGCCCTGGCCCCGAGGTCCAGCATCGGCTCAGTTGACCTGCCGCCTGGAGCTGGGGGTGAACCTCGCTTCTCCTTCCTAGAGGTCTCTAATGTTACAGTCAATCGCCACATGGGCTCTCTCAGGAACTCTAGGGCAAAAGATGTGTATGGTCTAGACAACATGTTCCTTAAGAAACATAAAGACCCACTCGCGCTCCCGATCACCAGTCCGCTCACTGTGCAACAAACTGGACGAACTCCAGCTGCTGGTGGGGAGAGACAGAGACTTCTCCTCATCCTCCGCCCTGTGTTTTACGGAATCATGGCTAAGTGGATCGATACCAGATTCTGCGCTCCAGCTCGCTGGCTTCCAGCTGTTCAAGCGGACGGACACGGAGCTCTCCGGAAAGCAAAGGGTGGAGGAATCTGCTTTTACCTCAACAACGGCTGGTGCAACGACGTACGGTGATCCTACAGCACTGTTCGCCGGACCTGGAATCTTTATCATTCACTGCAAACCCTTCTACTCCCACGTGAGTTCGCTTCATTCATCCTGGCCGGAGTTTACATGCCGCGGGAACGTGCACGAGGCACAGCGGACCTCGCCGAACAGATACGGTGTGTGGAGCGGACCTTCCCGGACTCTTTAGTTATTGTACTCGGGGATTTTAACAAAGGAAACCTCAGCCACGAACTCCCTAAATATAGACAGTTAATTAAATGCCCTACTAGAGAAGAGCCTTCTGGACCACTGCTAAACAACAATCAGCAGGGCCTATCACGCCGTCCTCGAGCTGCACTGGGAAACTCTGACCACGTCATGGTTCATCTGATTCCCTCATACAGGCAGAGACTAAAGCTCTGCAAACCTGTGGTGAGGAAGTTCAAGAAGTGGACCAGTGAGGCTCTGGAGGATCTACGGGCGTGCTTGGACTGTACTGACTGGGATGTCTTCAGGACTGCTACCAACAGCCTGGATGAGTACACAGAGGCTGTAACTTCCTACATCAGCTTCTGTGAGGACAGCTGTATTCCATCCAGCTCAGGGTGAGTTATAACAACGACAAACCCTGGTTCACAGCGGAGCTCAGGAAGCTAAGACTGCAGAAGGACCAGGCATTCAGGAGTGGGGACAAGGACCTGTACACAGAGTCCAAATACAGGTTTAGCAAGGCGGTGAGAGATGCTAAACGTCTGTACTCTGAGAAACTGCAACAGCAGCTCTCAGCAAACGACTCTGCTTCTGTCTGGAGAGGGCTCAGGCAGATCACCAACTACAAGCCCAAATCACCCCACTCCATGAACAATGTGCTTCTGGCAGACAGGCTAAATGAGTTCTACTGCCGCTTTGAAAGACAATGGAGCAGTCCTGAGACCATCCCCACAGCCCCATCAACAAGCCACAGACCATCAGCCCACCCTCCCCCAGCCCATCAGGAGCTCACACCTCTGGAGCACCCTCCATCAACTCAGCGACGACCCTCGTCATCCTGGAGAGAGACGTCAACAGGCTGTTCAAAAGCAGAACCCCAAAGCAGCGGGCCGGACTCCGTCTCCCTCCACCCTGAAGCACTGTGCTGGCCAGCTGTCTCCGGTGTTGACCGACATGTTCAACACCTCCTGGAGACATGCCACGTTCCAGCCTGCTTCAAGGCCTCCACCATCATCCCGTCCCAAAACCCAAGATCACAGGACTCAATGACTACAGGCCCATCGCCCTGACCTCTGTGGTCATGAAGTCCTTTGAACGCTTGGTCCTGTCACACCTCAAGACCATCACCGACCCACTCCTGGACCCCCTGCAGTTCGCCTACAGAGCCAACAGGTCTGTAGACGATGCAGTCAACATGGCCCTTCACTACATCCTCCAGCATCTGGACTCCCGAGGAACCTACGCCAGGATCCTGTTTGTGGACTTCAGCTCTGCTTTCAATACAATCATCCGTCCCTGCTGCAGGACAAGCTCTCCCAGCTGCACGTGCCCGACTCCACCTGCAGGTGGATCACAGACTTCCTGACCGACAGGAAGCAGCACGTGAGGCTGGGGAAACACGTCTCAGGCTCCCGGACCACCAGCACGGGTTCCCCAAGGCTGTGTTCTCTCCCTCTGCTGTTCTCCTGTACACCAACAGCTGCACCTCCAGTCACCAGTCCGTCAAGCTCCTAAAGTTCATGGATGACACCACCCTCATTGGACTCATCTCTGGTGGGACGAGACCGCCTACAGGTGGGAGACTGACCACCTGGTGACCTGGTGCAGCCAGAACAACCTGGAGCTCAACGCTCTAAAGACAGTGGAGATGGTTGTGGATTTCAGGAGGAATGCAGCCCCACCCGCCTCTCTCATCCTGTGTGACTCCCCCGTCGACGCTGTGGAGTCCTACCGCTTCCTGGGCTCCATCATCTCCCAGGACCTCAAGTGGGAGCTGAACATCCGCTCCATCACCAAGAAGGCCCAGCAGAGGATGTTCTTCCTGAGGCAGCTGAGGAAATTCAACCTGCCAGGGAGAATGATGGTACAATTCTACACGGCCATCGTTGAGTCCATCATCTGCTCCTCCATCACCGTCTGGCACCCTGCAGCCACAGCCAAAGACAAGTGCAGGCTGCAGAGCATCATCCGCTCGGCCGAGAGGGTTATCGGCTGCAATCTGCCTTCCTCCAGGTCCTGTTCACTTCCAGGTCACTGAAGCGGGCCGGAAAGATTGTCGCTGACCCCTCCACCCTGGACACTCCTGTTCGAGTCCCTCCCTCGGGAGGAGGCTGCGTCCATCATGACCAAGACCACCCGCCACACCAAAAGCTTTTTCCGACGGCGGTCGGGCTCATCAATGGACCCGGGACTGACTGACTGTCACCCCAGGACTACCACCTCTTCTTCCACCTTCCTCTCTCTCCTTCTTCCGCTCCTTCCTCCTCCTCCTCACTCTCCTCATCCTCCTCCTTCTTCTTCCCTCCTCCACACACGTCACTTTAACATGCACTTTAACTAAAACACACCACTTGAAGCACACACCCAAACACTTCACATTATTTGTTGTCTTTCTGTCGTGTTGATTGTTGTTTGTTTGTCATGTCCAAATGTTGCACCTTCCACCAAAAAAAATTCCTCGTTTGTTTGTGAAAACATTCCTGGCAATAAAACTGTTTCTGATTCTGATTCTGATTCTGATAATCAATAACACCATGAGGCAATGTGTGTTCCCTAAAGGATGGAAATCAGCCATAATAACACCTATCTTTAAGGTGATAAAACGCAAGTTACGTATGTAACTATGGTTCTATGAATCCTGGATGACCGCCAGAGGCGGTGCTTAGCACTGGATATCTTCCGTCTTGCGCATAGCAGGTCGAGTATTAATAACGACAAAGTCACCCGTGACCTCGGATGACCCGCCCACCGGGTATAAGTTCCGGTGTCATCCCGAGATCAGTTCTACGGAATCTTCTCGCGAACTCACGAGATTCCGGTGACTAAGAACTCTGGCGGTCATCCAGGATTCATAGAACCATAGTTACATACGGCCTGCGTTCTATTTCATCCTTCCTGACCGCCAGAGGCGGTGCTTAGCACTGGATGACTTATATCAACAGAGTCACGAGGAATCCCAAGGAAACTACCTCATATGACTCAAGCAGAGGATTTGGACGGAGAACCACCTGCAATGCATGGAGGGTGTTCCCGTTCACTCTGTAGTCTCTGGTGAATGTGCGCAACGATGCCCCTGAGGCTGTTGCATACATATGCACCTATATTCCCTACGGGCATACCTCTCAGGGTCGCCCGTGATGTGGGAACGCTGTTGGTAGAACACCCTGCTCTGGATGGCAGAGCACGGACGTTCACCACCTATGCACAGGCAATGGCCTCCACTATGTAGTGGAACAGGCACTGTTCTGCAGTGGCATAGCCCTTCTTAGATCCACCCTAACTGACTAGTTATGGTGGTCAAGCTGTGCAGGCTGGCCAGGCTGGTTGAGACACGAGCGTGCCAGCACCTTTGGGGGAAGCCACTGCTTTAGGCCGCAGTGTGACACCCGAGCCATCTGAGTTCCCCTCAGACAAGGCTCATTGACCGACAGGGCGTGTAGCTTGCCTACTTGCTCTGCCGCAGTTATGGCAAGGATGAAAGGTCTTTGCCGACAGCAACCACAGCTCTGTCTCTGCCAAGGGTTCGAAGGGAGGCGAGCATAGGGTGTCCAGTACCCCGGGCAAGTCCCCTGGAGGAGCCCTCGGGGGGGGGGGGGGGGGGGGGGCTCAGGGGATAGTCACTGAGGCCCTCCTTATGAAGAGGGACACCAGCTTGTGGCTGTTCCGCATCATTGTCGGCTTTAGCATGCTGCCCTGAAATGGCAGCTATGTAGGCCCTCAGGATAGAGGCAGACATGCCCTTAACTAGAAGGGATGACGGAGGCGTGAGTACCGTAGGCACGAGGCACCGTACTAGTCCCTCCGTCCGCTGGTCGGGAAGCGGCTTCAGTCTGCACGTCTTGTAGACGGATGGCACTCTGGCGTTTAGAATAGTCCTTTGGACTGATTCTGTTCAGCTGCTTCTGCTCTCCTGCGGCCAAGCCCTTTGTTGGACACGGCCAGGATCGGGATGGCAGGTCCCACCATCTAGCTGTGCTAGGGCCCGCATGTCAGCGAGGCACCGTGGCGTCTCACAGCGAAGTCTGTGCAGCCAGGGGAACCAAGTCCTGGCTGGACGCAAGGGCCACCAGCAAAATTCGGTGGCCCTGTTGAAGACCCCGAGTAGTTGGCAAGATCAGCGGAAATGTGGGGAACGCCCTGGTTCCGTTCTCCTGGTCGCTACCTCGCCCGACAATTGGTCAGGTGAAGGGTTACTGGAGTAAGAAAAATCAGAAGGGCACGGGAGCTCCGTAGCAGCTCTGCAGCCCTAGAGGCCCCTGGAGGTTCAAGCCAACACGTGGTTGAGGCGATGTCTCGCCCAACAAGTACATATTCCCTCCCAAGTATGGCAGGAACTGTTTGAGCGCTAGGTGCATGGCCTGTGGCTCCAGACCCAAGTGTCGCGAACAGACTGTCCTCTGGAAGTCCTGTACCGCCAGACTGCGCCCCACTTTGAGAGGCGGGAGTCTGCTGTGGCAACCTCCCGGTGGGCGGACCCCTTCCTGGGGATACCCTCTGACGGGTATGCTCTCACCCTCTACGGGATGGCCGAGGGCACCACTGTGACCCCATCTTGTGCCTGTGGCCCCTGGCGAAGGCTGTTAGGCCCTCCATGCGGCGGGCGCGACAGCAGCCCAAGCATTTGCCCCATAGGCAAGGAAAAAAGGGATAAAAGACCACTGCCTGCCCCCTCAGAGAGTACCTACCTGCTTGAGTGACGGGCAGGCCCACTTAGTGGCTGCATCTAGAGCTATACCAATGAAGGTTATGCTCCGAGAATGGCTCAGAAAACTCTTTATGTTCACGAAGGCCCAACCGGGCAGCGTGAGAAAGAATGTACGACAGCTGATGCAGCTGTCAATTTTCCCGATAGGCAAGAAGAGAGGATAAAAGACCGCCATCTGCCCCCTCAGAGAGGGGAAGGCTGCAGAGGATGCCGTCCACCTGTCTGAGTGACGGCCAGGCCCGCTTAGTGGCTGCATCTAGAGCTACACCAATAAAGGTTATGCTCTGAGAATGGCTCAGACAGTTGTTTGTTCACGAAGGCCCAACCGGGCGGCGTGAGAGAGTGCAAGTAATGCACTGTGTGGCCCTAAATGGGTATGGCACACATATCAGCCAGATCGCCCAGGATGGCAGTTTCCTCACGCCCTGGTGATTGCAGGGCGGCAGTAATGCTCTTTTGTAGAAACTCCTGGGGAAGTCCACATGGAAGAAGCCTGGGAATAACGGCTTTGGAAAGCATAACAGAGCAACCGTCTGTGAAGCATTCTAGGAGCCTGACAAAAGGCCTCCCTTAAGTCGACAGACATGAGCCGATCTCCTCTGGACACCACACGAAGGATGTCTGCTGGGCTCAGCCTGAGAAAGTCAAGACGTGGCGCCCCCGAGTCTGCGGGGTGTGTAGTTCTATAGAAAATTTTGAGTCCGAGTGTCAAACACACAGATAAAAATGGCCTCTAGGGGCGCCGCAAAATATGTAAACTGCTACAACTTTGATTAGATTAACCAAATTTAACAAATGAGGTATGTATGGATTCAGAATTAAAAGGAGAAACTGGTATGCTAAGCATTTGGTGACCAGATAAAATAAATACACTTTTAGCCCAAATATTACATGGACACAAGCGAAATTATGCTTTTTTAAAGATAAAGTCTGAAAATATCCTCACAGTTGCTAAGGAATTTTACTTTTTAATGTTATTTCACAAGTCAAGACTGTGTGGTGATTAAACTGAAATTGAAATGCTCCTCACTCTTCTATTCTATGCCATAGGAGGCGCCGCAAAATGTAGTAACAGCCATGAACTTTCTATGTATTGATTTAGGATCAGGTGTCTCAACTTTTTTCAGTCAGTCAATCAATCAATCAATCAATCAATCAAGCCAATAAGCCATCATTTTATTCACAAGAAATGTTCACAAAAGAACTTTATATCTGGAAGAAAGTAAATCAATAACAATAAGAAGATAAACAATAGTTTTTCTGGCATTCAAAAAATGAACAGAGGACCATAGGGCTAACATTTATTCTGAGAACTTCACTCTACAATGATAACTATAATTTACTTCTTTGATTTATTCTATGTCAGTCTTAGAAGTTCTGACATGTGCACTTGCACAGACGCGTGTGCACTTTAACTTCGCCTTCATGCACTTGCACCGAGAACTGGCAGGTCGACTTGTACAAGTACTTGTCACTTCACATCTAGTTGTCCTTGGCAAGTGGTATAGTCCAAATGGGAAGAAGTTTGCTGTCCTCTTCTTTCCACCCATGGTCAGTGGGGTTGTTGTCAGGCATTATAGACCTAAATGAATGAATACATAAATGCATGGTTTTTGTGATTATATAGTACTCAAATCCATACAGGTGCATACTTACATGTGGGCTGTTGTCCAGATGCTTGCTTACAGATGGGGAAGACACTCCTTTTGAGATGTAGATCCAAAGCATCCATTGTTGGGGATTCTTCAACATCCTCGTCTTCTGTGAGAATAGCCTCATTCAAGAAGATCAACATCATTTTCCTCATTTGATTCACTGGAGTACAGCCTACAGACAAAGTTTACTGCAACTTCTTTCAGCCTTGGAGAGGTTTGGAATGGAGTCTCAATGATGGTTGCGAACTCTGTCAAGTGTGGAACTTCGTGCATCAATTTGCAGCAGGATCGCTTACCTGAACTTGAAAGAAGATGTGCTGTCTGATCCCGTGAATGCGTGGAAGAGAGCCATGGCTTTACATGTTTCTGTGCCCAGTTTTGTGGCGAGAGTGTTCAGGAGATCATTCTTGATGTCTTTCCAGTTTTGAAGCAGATCCAGATTTCTGCAGTTGCATTCAAAGCCTTGATATGATGGAAATTACTCAGCAGGATTACGACAACATCTGTGTCTCCAGTATAGACCATCCCAACTGATGCTGTTTGGAGGGCATGGAGAAGATGCACTAGGACACGAGTGTCAGCTTCCTCGTGGTTGCAGCGATCCATTGGAGGACTGTTTCCAACATGGTGGACGCAATCATCTGCTGTTATGTAGACATCTTTGTCATCTGGGAACTGTCCATTTGTTACAAGCGCAGTTGACAGGAATGAAAACAGTTCTGTCTTATTATCCTCATTTGCCAGAAATGCCTGCCAATCTCTTGGGACTTTGGCAGTGCCAGAGATGCGTTGTCGGGGTGCCTGATCCTCGCTTTCTCTTGTTCCTCCTTTGATTGTCAAAGCACGATACTGGTCCCAGACGATGTCCACTCGTGTTGATCTTTTCAGGTCACGTTGAACTCTTGGGCAGAACACCTTGTCGAAGTAGGACTCAAAGGTCTTCCCTTGGACAGTCGTGCCAGGCAGTGAATGGATAAGTGCTCCACCATCAATGACAATGAAATCATAAAGATCTGGTGCAACTATCTCCTCACTGTCAGATATTCCTCCACTCTTAGGATTCCCAGGATGTAAAACAACAAATCTGATTGCTTACAGGAGTTGAGGGATCCTTCGCATGACAATGCAGGTGGGTATGGCGAAGACTCGTGGCAGAAAAATCTTCCAAATTCCCACTCCGCTTTCCAGCACAATGAAAGCTTTCCATAAAAGCTCTGCATGACGTTTGAAGTGCTGCATCCTCAGTTTAGCTGCTGTCTTCTGCGTGTTTTCTTCTCATGGAACAACATCAAGTTGTTTCGCTTGATCGAGCTGTCAGTGGTGTGTCATGTGAGTCCAGCACATTCTTTTGAAGTTGTTGTACTGCTCTTGTCCCATTGACTCAACTTTAAGGACCGATGCTGCAGCGGCTGCAGACTCGCACACCTTGTTATCTAAAGTAACCAGGTCTTTACTGCTCTCCTCAAAGGGATTCCCATTGCTGAGCAACAGCTCCATCAGGTCTTTGTGACGTTGAAAACGCTGCTGTGATGCTGATCCTTCCTCGTGATGAGAACGCCATTCGAGTCATCACTGTCATTTACAGTGGTAAACTCTTCCAGGACACGGCTGATTTCGGCCTGTCACAATCCAGCGTTCCAACATGTCCGGGTTCTCTGTGAGGCCAATTATGCCACCCACTCCTTTCACCCTTTTGTTGGCTTGCTCGTGTGCTTGGTCAATCGGCATAGCTGAAAAGCGTCGATGCTGCGAGTTCAATGTCCCTTTTCGAACTCTGCCCGGATACTATCTGGGAGACAGTCCATGTCCTTTATAAAGACTGGAAGCCACTGGGCATAGTTATGATGGTCGAGAGCAAAGAACAGAGGAACAAGCTTCTGCAGGGTTGTGACCATGAGTTCGATCTTCCGTTCGCGATGTGCTCGTATGAACATGAAGATACTCTGTTGGTACTTGTACACAAGCAGCCAGAAGGAGAATGTTGGGCTCTCATGGGCCTCTCTCAACCCAGTCCTCAAGGACCATCTCAGTTCCACTGTCCTCATAGGCTCGCTCGCTGTAGAAGGCTGTGGAGTACCACAACAGTAACTTGATGGGCATATCTTGTTCTCATTACATTGGATGCCTTCAGAAATGATGTGGCTGCTGCCACTGAATTCACTAGCCCAGCTTCTTTCAGGGCTTCAGGCCATCCTGATCCACGAGATCTCCCATGGTACTCCACAAAGCCATTTCAATGTGGAGCCCACCTAACCCATTACACAGCCTTTATTTACAATAACTTTAAAAATCATGTTTCATAGCAACTTTGAGGACATTTCCAGACTTTATCTCCAAAAAAAGCATAATTTCGCTTGTGTCCATGTAATATTTTGGGATAAAAGTGTATTTATTTTTATCTGGTCACCAAATGCTTGGTATACCTGTTTCTCCTTTTAATTCTGAATCCATACATACCTCATATGTTAAAATTGGATAATCTAATCAAAAGTTGTAGCAGTTTACATATTTTGCGGCGCCCCCTAGAGGCCATTTTTCATCTGTGTGTTTGACACTCGGACTCAAATTTTTCTGTAGACCCTAAACTTCAACTTGGAAGTGAAAACCAAACTTTAACACAAATTTGAAATGACTGAGCCTTATACGACCCCACTAGTGGACACGGTCCTGCGAAGACCAGATAACTGCTGCCTGGTCTAACCGGCTTGCACCGTGCGCTGCTGCGCCTGTAGAGCAGGTCCCCTGATTTCACTGGGACAGTAGGGAGGTTGTTCCTACATGCCTCCGACAAGGGTGCCTGGGCCGGCCAAACAGCTGGTCTGAACCCTGCAGAGCATTAGGCGCCCAGGTTCTCTCGACGTAAGTGCACATGCCTGCAGCGAAGCATCACTGAGGCTGTAGTCAAGTATGACATATGAGGGGGAGTTGCCGTGTAGTAAGCACGGTAAAATGGTCACCTGAGAACCGACTGGGCTCGAGGGCACGGTCATCCGCCTCGGAGTCCCCTTGGGGAAAAACCGATGGATGCGATAGTCAGCTCAATGGATGGCATGGGACGAAGGCCACATTTGGCCATATCCTGCATGGACGCCGGGGTTCGGTGATCTGTCGTAGGATGGTAACCCCTCAGTCTCTGGAGGGGAGACTGAAAAGGTGGCAGGGCCGGGAATGCCCCTGAAGAATGCACTAGCGTGCGTGGGGTTCCGGCTGCTGTATATCCAGCAGTTCCTGTGCCCTGCGAATGACGAACCCGATGGGGCAGTCGACTGCCCCCTACAAGGGGCTATGGCCTGAGGAATGGGAACCAGGCCCAGAAGCGTGGGTGGGCCACTTGTCCCCGTCCTCCAGTAAGGAGATTGGTGGACACTGCCACTGGGATGTCCTCCCTTGGGAATGGATCAGCTTCAGTCCTCCCTGCACTAGGGTGGCGACTTATCTGAGCTAGTTCTGCGGTCAGCAGACCTACTCTATAAGCTAGCATGCCCGATTGCACTGCTAGGGGAGCCCCTGCGGCTCCTAGCCGGCGCTTGCAACTGGTCGGCTGGCCTGGAGCTGACCTGAACTGTCTGTTGGGGTCCTAGCAGGAGGTAGAGCGAGCGCACTCCGCTACTGCAGCGCAGGTCCTGTGGAGCAGGACGGAGACAGCCCGTCTAGTGAGGGGAGAGCGTAATGCTGTCCTCACTCGTACGGTAGCTGTAGCTGCTGGGGGTCGCAGCAGTAGCACTCAGCTACTGTGGCCCAGGTCCTGTGGAGCAGGACGGAGACAGCCCGTCTAGTGAGGGTATCAGCCACCACTGGCCTCCCTCGTACGGTAGCTGTAGCTGCTGGGGGTCGCAGCAGTAGCACTCAGCTACTGTGGCCCAGGTCCTGTGGAGCAGGACGGAGACAGCCCGTCTAGTGAGGGTATCAGCCACCACTGGCCTCACTAGCTGTGGCCCAGGTCCCAGGACAGGACGCGACAGCCCAGCGTCTGGGAGCGGACGCTGACCTCGCTAGTACGGTAGCTGTAGCACCTAGGGTCGCAGCAGTAGCACTCCGCTACTGTGGCCCAGGTCCTGTCGAGCAGGACAGAGACAGTCCGTCTAGAGCGAGGACACCTCTTCAATACAGTAGCTGTGATTACTGGTGTCCTATCAGTAAACTTAAGCGAGAGCACTCTGTTACTGTGGAAACGGGTTCCGTGGAGACAGTTTAGAAAGCGGTCTAGAGAACAGCCTCTCTAGAGAGAGGAAGTGAGGACACGCTTGACTAGTACAGTAGCTGTGATTACAAGCATCCCACGAGTAGCCTGGGCGAAGGCCTGTGCTCCGGGGGAGCAGGTCCTGTGGAAACAGTCGTAGTGAGAGGGCAGGTCTCTTCGAGGACCCTCTCCACTAGTCTGGCAACTGTACTTACTGGTGCCTCCCAGTAAGCCTGAGCGAGAGCTCTGCGCTACTGTAGACGCTGATCCCGTGAACACGGGTCAGAACCCAGCATGTCTAGTGAGAGAGTGAGGACACACTTCACTCCTCTGGTCTGTCAGCATTAGCGTGGCATTAGTTGGCCTGAGTGGAGACGCTCTGCTAGCTGTAACAGCGGCGATGTCATGGAGGTACATGTGCAGTATGCATCAGTATCGACTTATAGCCTCCTTAGCGTCCCACCGGTGAGCCTGAGCGGGACGCTCTGCTCACTGGAAGCCGGTACTGGTATTACAATGTACTACTAACATGCCATTCTCAGATAATGAGCATACCTAGGTAGCATTAGATGCCATTGGATCTGCATGGCAGTTATGATAAGCTAGCTGGCTAATCCACCACCCAGTCCTCTCGCCAGTCCGACGAAGGTGCACTTTTATCGGACACTTTTCGCTGAAGCGGGGCAGGTGGCGGGGCAGGTCGGCTCCAGGCGCTTTCTCCAGCGGCAAGTCCGACGACAGATAGCTATGTCAGTCATCGGACAGTGTTAAACAACGGCTGTTCTGTGAAACAATCGAAATAGCAATTTTAATAATGGATTAACAATGGGTATGCTCAGTTTAATAACGGGTTAACATGACACCGCGAACGTTTGCCCACACGCCGCCCGATAATGAATACCGTTACGATAGCTATCTAAGCTTGTCCTTCTAGAAATAATTGTAGCTTTCAATCATCGTTGTGTGTTGTTTTAATGTTGTGTATGTATTAATTTAAATGTAATCGTGGTCTGGGACAGAGCACTGAATGGCTATCCTCTTTCTGTTTCCTGCCCCAGAGACGTTTCCTGGAGGTGCTGGCTGGTCCTCTGCTGCCCTCCCGACATCTGCATCTGGCTCCAATGACCTCTGGCACCTCACATCCACCTCCAGGGCCTTTAAGAAGATGGACCGCCATCGCGTCTTCAGTATCCCGAAGGACCTCTCCACAACACACCTCGCCTTTGACAGGCAGCGGTTGTAGCTTGGAGGCGGACAGGCTGCCTGAAGGGGGTCATGAGGCAGATGGGTTGGGACAGGCAGGGATAGCCACCATCCCCAAGGATACAGTATCCTGGTGGAGGGGATGACTGCTCATAGAAGATGGGGCTGTTATTCAGGACCCTGGCATCATGCACTCAGTCTGGGTAGCCCACACACACATCTATGAATTTGTACTTATCATCACAGATGGCCTACAGCTGGACGGAATGAAAAAGCTTCCTGTTAAAATAGCAGGCAGCATCCTCCGCTGGGGGCTTCACTCTGACGTGGCAGCCATCAATAGCCCCCACCACTCTGCTGAAGGCTGCCGACCAGCTAGACGGGCGAAGCGAGCACCTCGGCGTGGGAGTTCCTCTCCTGTAGGGTGGCGGACAACGGTGTACAGGAGCGCAGCGATCTGCCCACTCATCCTGTGCACCAGCCGGTGAACGGTGGCCCGGTGGCCTGTCGAAGGCCCTGGCCACCACCCGATAGGAGGTGGCACTGGCAAGCCAAAAAATAAAAACTAGACAGGAGATCTCGGGGCCCCAACCGTGGTCACAGTCAGTGCCCAGCACAGCCATGAGGGCGTTGAATGACTCGGGTGAGCCTGAAGTCCACCCTCATGTCACTGTGGCCATCACAATACAACGCCAGCAGTGGCATTGCAACATGGATACGGCAGCGCCGCCTGGGACTGGGTGGCTGCTGTCGAGTGTGGGGAGGGGAGGGGAAGGGAAGATTATATTAATATGCAAGTCATTTTATCAATAAAATGTTGTCATTGAGGTTTTGTCGTCTTTTATTGCGTTTTCTGATTTATATTAGAATTGATGCATGTTTGTAACAACAATTAATATGCCTGTGTGTTCAATTGCTCATTGATTCCTGTATCAGGGTAAACTTCACTACAACAGAGATGTGTATAAAAGTACAGTCAGTCAAAGTAGGCCTATTACTGTGTGAATTCAAGCAGATGATGCCTATCATTTCAGTGGATAATTCTTAAAACTAATTGGAATCTAGGGACAAACATGTACAGATTTGTCATGTTTTATTTCCATATGGTGTGTATGTGGATTGCAAAGAAGAAGGCTACTTCTGACAAAGATAATTGAGAATTTAGCATACCTAGCGAGGAGAATTTAATTGCAACTACGACATGAAGCTATGCTGTGAAGGTAAGGCAAAAATCACAATTAAATTTACATATACCATCTCGACTTCAGCCAGAAGGCGGAGGCTCCTGCCGCGATTGTGGAGGTATCGCAGTTTCCACATGGGGTGGAGAAAGGGGTAAACAAGGAACAAGGGCAAGAAGTGCATTCATTCTGTCACTTTAAGGGTTCGGGTATCGCAAGCAGATTTGCATACGTCACTCCCGGCTTAATTTCGCCGGTGCCGTGAACAGATTTGCGTCCGTCACTTCCGCCAAGTGGTTAACGTAAGTGTTCCATTTGAGACAGCACTTATCAGCGACGCAGTGCACTGCAATACAGTGCACTGTATTGCAGTGCACTGTATTGCAGTGTACTTCGTAAAGTATGCGGTAGTAGACACAGCCTCTGACTTCATTGTTTCGAATCTGAGCACCAACTTCATGGTTGATGCTGATCACAGCCAGACCACTGAGGCGTTCTTGAGCCATGGTTGACCTCAGGTATGTCTTTAAAAGCCTGTGGCTCTGTAGGACTCAAGAGCTTTTTCAGTAGACTTACTGCTACATCCACTTGCATGGTTTGGGACTGCAAGAGTTTGCTCACGTGCTGAATTTGGTTCAACACATCATAGCAGACCACTGTGCACAGTGAAAAGCGGAATGACCCCACTTCTTCTGCCAGAGACTGGGCTTCAATCCTGATGATTGGGTCTTTGGCTTGGTTTCTCACCTCAAGCAGTGCCTCTCTCACAGCTGCGGCTTCATATCGCAGAGGTTCCACAGCTTTCACTCTGCTCTCCCATCTGGTTTCTGACCACATTTTGAGCGAAAGGTTCACATTTTTTTTGAGGATGGCCCATCTATGTGTAGAGGCAGAAAACAGACTGTATAGCTTCTGCACAATACCAAAAAATTATATTGCATCTTTGGAGCTTTTGGCAGCATCAGAAATTACCAAATTAAGAGTATGTATTCTCGTTTGGCTCTCTCCGAAGGTGGTCGCATTTTTCTCTCCCTCTCCTCCCCATGACCTTCCCTGCGTCATGTCTTGTCTTATACTTGAGACTCTCTCCGCATCGCTCTTCGAACTAAAAACCATGGATTTGATCAACTGGACTCAACGCAATTGACACCATCTTCTCGACGAGAAGCTCGGGTTCGGGGAACCTGCCCGTCCTGCCGGGACGTTGGCAGCTGGTCACACGATGGACGCGTGGGAGCGTCGTGTTCCTAGCGGCCCTTTCCGTGGAGGACGTAGAAGACATCTACCTATTCAGAACAATGATTACAGGATTTCTGCTGTTTGGATTTGGCGTTGCCCTGGCTTATCGGAAAATTAAGGAAACGGTGACAGCTGTTAAAAGCCCCCTAAGGCTGCCCGAATACGCTGGGTAGAGTTGTTGGCACTCAGACTGTGGCATTAAACCGCAAGATTGATAACATCGTGGAGAAGCTGACGGCTCTGCAAATGAATTTGGATCGATTTGAAAACCTATTGGAAAATGGAGGGTTAGTAGTTGCGCAAATTGAATGCAGCTACTGGAAGACCAAACAATCCCAATCTTATCTGCTTTCGGCTCCCTCAACCAGAACGGGCCTTGGCCGAGGCCGTTACTGGAACAACAACTGCTGTAGTAAGACTCTCTCATTCCCTTCCCCCTATCCACAGACACCTGTGGTTGTTGTCTCCCCAGGACCTTTCAAGGCTATCTCCATGGCAACGACCATCTTGCGGACTGAGAACTCTATCTGTTGTGGCCTGGGGGAGGACGACATACCAGACCACTCATACACAAACTTTCAACACACTGATATGCATTCACTACCCTCACCCCCATCCCACGCCTTCGCCTGCTTCGTACCCCCAGTGTGACAGGACGGGGTCTGTGACTGGCGCCGTAATGGCTGCTTGTCTGTGCTGGTTACCTTCTGCCCCCCAATGGCTGGGCTTAGATCACCCAGACTTTGGCTTACCTCCCCCCCCCTCCTCCATGTTGCAAGTCATGTTTAAAATGTATGTGCTTATGTGCTCTCTCCCCTCATGTTATGCTGTAATCTTCATCCTTTCTTGCCATTTCGTTGCCTCTGTACCTGTACTCTAGCAATGACAATAAATTGAATCCAATCCAATCCAATGTGCCCCACAAGGCACGAACAAAGCTCTTGGATTTAATTGCAGTAGCCTGGCCTGTACTCCCTTGTTCTTTCCTCTCATATTTGCCCCATTGTCATACGACTGTCCTCTGCAGTCATCAAAGGCAACCTCCAGCTTCTTCAAAATCAGGGCAGACAAACTTTCCCCAGCGGAGTCCTCTGCTACTAGGAATCCCATGAAGTGCTCTTTAACCTGGGGGTCTTCTTCCACTGTCAAAATTCTTATCACAACTGACAGCTGTTCAATGTGGCTAACATCCGGGGTGCAATCTAAAATGAGGCTAAAGTATTTGCATTTCTTTATTTCCAGACCATTGTTGATAGAATCTTTCCACTGATGCATTGGATCAACTCGTTCTGGATGGTTTTGCCCAAGTACCTGTGGTGTGATGTTTCACATTTAACCTTGTGGATGTGGTCTTTCATCACTGGGTCAAACTGTGCCATAAGCTCAACCTCTTTCAAAAAGTTACCATTTGAAGGAGTGGAGTATTTCTGAGTGTCCTCTAAATGCCATATTTCGCACAGTGAGCGACTGTACAATTGCAACCAGTCTTGTCAGTACTGCTCTCCACCGACTCTGCTCTGCCTCTAAGAGGGCCTGCTCTTTTTTGTCAATGGTTGTACCTTGTTTTCATCGAACTGCCAATTCTTTCCATGACGCCAAATTGTTCAGGTGTTCCGGACTATTTTCATGGCTGTTTAGAGCAGCACTTGCATTTTTCCAATCAGACAGTCCTCCATGTGTTTAAGAAATGTGTTTTGGGGAGAAAAGCTGACAACAAAAACAAAAAAGACTGTTTTTCTCTTTTGAATATGTCAACCAACTTCTTTTAATCCTTTCTCCATTTATCAAGGTCCTGCTGAAGTACTGGTGGTGGCAACTTCTCCCATCATCTCTCTTCGGAAAAATGAAATCAGGTGTTACCTGATTTGGTCCTCTCCGAACAAACTGTCTTTATTGTGTCCGTGAGATGTGCAGGCCAGTCAGCAGGATCGGTTGGTAATGGATCGTCTGTCTTTGCTGCATATGGACGGCACACGAAAAGCACACTTTCTCATCTCATGTGCACAATAACTTCACACACACACATAATTGTTGTAGTTTTAAAACCATTCTTGCTTGATATAAGATATTCAGCTGTTTGTATAACCTCTGCATTTAAATGGATCTCTTTGAGAATGGAGGGGTGGATAGGTAGATTCAGTTGTGAATTATGCTGGTACAGTATGGAGTGAATCTAAAATGATATAACAAAAGTATGTATTATCATTATTTGTTAAATGTAGCTATTATGTAGTTATTAAGCATTTTGCTGTATTTGGACAGCCTGACATTTTTATTCCAAGATGCATAGCTCTTGATGAGTTAAATCATGTCTCATGGCTAGCTGGCTAAAAACGTACGTTATGATTACTCACATTTTTATTTCATGACATCGCAAATGACGCAAATTTTGTACAGCTGAACTTGAACTGATGTTTCGACTGAATGGCAATAACAAGGAACGTCACAAGTCACTGGCTAGCTAGCGTTAGCTAACTAGCTAGCAAGATTACATACAACCATTCGCTAAAGTTGAGTTGACAATACAACACTTGGATTTTTACCAGTATTCCTCACTTGTTGACAAATTGCCGTGTTTGTCTTCCTTAATGGGCATGCTATGCAACGAGTAAGATATTTGTAGTGTTGTTGCACTGGCTATTGGCTTTATATGTGCGCCCCTATTTTAATCATGTCTATTTTGTATAATGTAGAATAAATGGCCATATCATTTTTTTTATATACCCGCCTCTGTAAAATCCTTAAAGAACTATGTGACAGGGGGTAGGAAAACTTTCAATGATAAGGTACATCTTTTCTTCTTAATTCCACTAAAGTGCCCGGGGCAATTCACGCATTCATGAACGTTTTCTTATCTGGAATTCATTTTAGGCTAAGAACAGAATTTAAGGATTTACCTTTCGCCTTTGCAAGTTTCTCTTCTTCTTCCTTTCTTTTCTTCTTAAATTCCACCCCGGATGGCTTTTGCCTCTTCATTAATTCGTTCTTCAAAGTTCTTGAACACACACTCTAACCAAACGCCTCACTGTGCTAGCATGTTCTGATAACACCAAGGAGGTACGTACCCCTTCCGTTTTCGATTTTTGGCTCATTTTACCCTAATGTTAAGATTTATTTTTTAAATGGCATTTTTTTGCGCCGCCCTCTGAATGGCGACCGAGGCGGCCGCCTATACCGCCTGTAGGAAAAACCGCCCCCGAGTGCATGTCCGATGAGGATACTGAGTGCATACCGGACTCAGAAACACAAGATGACGATGACGATAAAGATGATTATGATGATTTTTCCGATACAAGCATCCCCATTACGCCTAGTCAGTTGAAAGCTGGACGGATTCAAGTAAAACCAGTACTACCTGACGCTGGAACATCTTATGGGTCAGACACCAGCATCCCAGTTGTGTCGAGTTCATCAAAAGGTTGCCAAACTCTTGGTTCCAATGCTGCTGAAACATTGAATTTGACCAAAGACTCAACAAGTTGATCTTAACAAACAAGTGAGACATATGAATATGACCCCCCAAAAAATAATGTTTTGTTTGTGGTGAGCCACCAAGCAAAATTTCCCACCATTTGAAAACGCAAAAGACACTTGGTGAAATTGTAAACACATTTTTCCTCCCTGAGCACTCAAAAGAGCACAATATATTAATAGAAAAGATGAGGAATAAGGGACATTTTAAACACAACACTACAGTTTTACAAGATGGAACATGGCCACTGAAAAGTGAAAGGAAAGACAAAAGCTAACGCATTGGCTGGAAAGTTTATTCTGTATGTACTGTCAAGGCATGTACATTGGTAAGGAACTTTGGAGACATGCCTGCAGTTGCTCCTTTAAGCCAGAAAACATTGAACTGAATAGAGAACCTGGGAGAATCAAAGTACTGTTTGGCTGAAGCTCAAATGCATTCAGTCAGCAGATCTCAAGCGGCGTGTGGAAGATCCTTAGTGTCATGAAACAGGATGCGGTTGTTTCAGTTGTGCAAAATGGTCTCTCCATTATTAATTTAGCTCAGTCACTCGACAACAAACATGGACAAGATCCTACCAAGTATGAGTACATACGACAGAAGCTCCGTGAAGTGGGGCGTTTGTTGCTATGTCTGCGTACAGACTTCTCTGTACATATTCTCTGTTAAACCTGCTAACTTCCAGAGGATTGTGCAAGCTGTTAAGAGTTTCAGGTTTTGATGAAGAAAAACACTCGTACGCAACACCAAGCCTCTCACTGAAATTGAGTGATACACTTCAGAAAATGAGAAGTCTGCAGAAACTGACTTTTGCAACGTGAAGGACAAGGCCAGTACTCAGAACTACACTCAACTTGCAAAGAGCACCCATTCACAAATCATTGTGTCTAATCGAAGACGTGCTGGGGAGGTTTAAAAAAATGAGCCTCAAAGGTTTCCATGAAAGATGCTTCATTAAGATGTTGCCATGGGCTTGTCAAAAACTGAACAGAGACTCAGCAACTCTTTCAGCTGAATCGAAATCATGGAAATGGGGGTTAGAAAGGTTGCAGTTCTGCTCACACCAAGCATGATGGATGCTCTGTCACTCCTTGCCAGTAAAAGAACAAATTGTGGTTTTTGTGCCATAAACGTCTTCCTGTTTGCAATACCCAACACGATGAGCCACAAGTTGCTTTTATCAATGAAAAAAGGGTTAGGGAATCTTTCCAACATGCAGGGGAAATCACTGGATGAGATTGAAGTGGAAGGTTTGTAAATAAATGAACACTTACAACACACTCACTTATGCTTTGAACATATCTTATACTAATTTAAATATTACAGGGCAAACGGACAGAATTATGTTCAAATAATATCTACAAATAATTGTTTATTCTCCACCCCAGACAACCCCAATGGGTAGGAACATGGTTAGCATTTGAGAAGTACAAATTTGCTAAATTAATCTTTAAAATTAGTTTTCATAAAGCCATTTCATTCCTGACAGATTGACAAGTTCTTTAGTCTACCCTGAAATAATGCTACCATATAACAAACAGAAATATGATTTGTTTTTATGTCCAGATATTCATGCAAGTACAATTAATACTATTTTCCTGATGAAATTGCATTTAGCTGCACTGAAGACGAGGACAGTGGGAGCGAATCCGATGACGGTGGCACAGCAGGCAGAGCACCAGTGTGGAACTAGCGAGCCTGTAGATCACACGTGTCAAACTCGCGGCCCGCGACGGCATGAAATAAATATGATGCCTTTTCTTATAAAAGGGAAGGGAAAAATAATTCCTGTGCTTTTATT
This sequence comes from Pseudoliparis swirei, assembly GCF_029220125.1. Classification (NCBI taxonomy): domain Eukaryota; kingdom Metazoa; phylum Chordata; class Actinopteri; order Perciformes; family Liparidae; genus Pseudoliparis; species Pseudoliparis swirei. The sequence continues at coordinate 23,706,638 of NC_079399.1, read as the reverse complement.
TTTGAAGGTCATTTTTTCTGCAACGGAGTCCGCTCACTCCTCCATGCTGCGTTCACGCCAGAGGAGAGGGGAACTCTCACGATGCTTTACGACATGTACTCGCGTGAGTTCACTTGCCGGACTATTTGCGATCATTTTCTTCACTCGCGCTAGAAGTGCCGGAGACGGGGCGTGGCTTATCGTGGCAGATAACAGTTTGTTTCCACCGTCCACCACGGAAGAAATAATCACTATTTGTACGTGTTGAGGAAGTCCCATTAACGTCGGACCATCAAGCCCTCGAGTCTGGGTCATAATATTAAATATTCTGTAATCCGTAGCCGCACGCAGCTTCTGTCATGACCCGGAGTTTCTGTCTCGTTTTGTGTCTTATGTTGAAGTCCTTGTGTCATCCGTCTCCCTTTGTCTGCCCTGGTCCCAGGCCCGGGGTGGGTAATCGGGAGAGTTCCCGGTGGGCCGCTTCACTTCTGGGCCGGTTGAGAATTGTATTTGTTGACATTTGTCACATTAGTCCATCTTCTCTTAAAGTGGGCTACACACGTTCCGCATTCTGACACCGCAGCCTCTGCATGGGTTGTACCATGCGAGGAAGTTCACCCCTCCCAAATAATAGAGTTGGTTCAGTCCATTATGGAACCAACCAACTCAATTTGGGAGAGGAGCGCTTCCTAATAGAGTTGGTTCGGTCCTTGGCCGTCTTTTCCAAAAAGTTCTCAGCTACGGATAGCTGGGCCGGCCCGACCGCAACGATACGCGTCAGGGAGGATGGACGGGAGGAAGAGGGCAGGAGGGGCTGAAAAAGCCAGGTTGAAAAAAAGACAGGCATTGGAGGAGGATGCTGCCAAATGTGCCAAGCTTACAGATTCATTTTCAAGAGGACAAACACAAGTGGCAACTGGTAAAGAGAGACAAAGGCCTAATGATAAGCAACATAACTATTCGGCTAACGTTGTAGCCTTGATTAATATCATTGTAGCGTTGTCAACCTATTCCCAAGCAAAATCTTAAATTAAATTAAAATATTAGCCTTTTTATATCACCCAAAATATGGCGATCCATAGACTTTGCAAATATTGATATATACTATTGATATTGAAGTATGCAGTAATATCACTCTTAATTTTTCTTTGTAGCTTCGGAGCAGCAGATAAGAGTCTCCTGCTGAAAATGATGAGCCCGACATTTGCAATGAGGAGGCCATGACTACAGGGACAGGTAGAGAGGATAACAGAGGAAACTATATGAATTAAAGTTATATATTCTAAGAAAGAGCAGTATATATGACAGTACTTGATGAACCAATATGCATTGTTTGCTCAGAAGTGGGTGTAGTAAAGGAGTAAATCACCACTATATAATACTCATGCAGAAAAATGATAATGACCATGACAATGACAATGACCATGACGGCCCCCATGAGGTCTCACTCCAACAAATCTGGCCTACTGCCTGATCCGAGTCCGACACCCCTGCAATGCCCTTCTGCCTTTTTAATGTTATGCATATTTTTTGTTAACTTCTCATCTTAAGTGGATTATTATTGTTGTATATAACCTTTACATTATTTGTTGGACCATGGTATTAATAAAAGAACTCCAGGATAGTAAGAGCTGAAATGTTGCTTCATTTATCCAATTTCCACTACCATGAAAAAAGTGGGCTGGTCTCAGGGTTGCCAGGTCTGTGTGACAAAACCAGCCCAATGGCCAATAAAACCAGCCCAATATCAGAACTCAAAATATGCCCGTGCCAAACCATATACACTGCTTTTAAAGTCCATGTCCATGTGTGTACGTGCTGATCTGGAGTTAGTTTGGTAGGATTTGGGTATAAATAAATAATTTCATTTAACAGGCATGAAAACGGGTCAGGGGTGAAAAAGGTGAGCGCGCGCGCGGGGGAGGGGGTTGGTGGTTACTTCCACGTACATCGATGTTGGACGTTGTATGATAATCTATAGGTCCTCCATCTGACACCAAGTCAGTGATCGGGCCCTATAATAATAGTAATATTGTGTATAATATGGTCATTCATGAACAAACTTACTTTTTGTTGTTGTTGGCGTGAACAAGTCTTTAAGTCTTGTGTGCTCTGCTGAGCCAAGCTGTTCCTTGAGTCTGTTCCTCGAGTCTGTTCTGCCTCTACCTGGTTGTCACGATCTTCTATACCAGAGGTCCCCAACCTTTTTTGAGCCACGGACCGGTTCCGTGTCAGGAATTATTTTCACGGACCGGCAATAAAAATGACGTAATAAATATGACGTCATACAATTATACGAAGGGCATAAAGTGCCAAAACTACAACTCATCATGACGCCGAATTAGTGTGAGCCGTGCTTGTTGACCTGCAACGAGCCGCTAATGGAGACGGCGACACAGACGTGTGTTTGGTCCGCTGCTCCTCACCGAGTTCTGGTCGCTGTCATGAGAACACCGGCACAGTTGTTGTGTGAAATGTCCCTTAAGGCCACCGTCATTTGCATCTCCAACACATTTTCTTCTAGCTCGGACGGCTCGATTCACCAGGTGGGTTTGTTTACAAATGGGTTGCAGGTCTATTCTTTTGCAGTCGGGTCTTTTGTGGTTGGAGTACCGCTCAAACTCTTTTAAAAGCCTCTTCCACCCGGTCAACGTCTGAAACATGTAGAATGTTCCGCTGTTCACTCGCCCACACAGCAGCGACTTTATCGGCCAACTTGAAAACAGTTGTCATTTCCCTGAAGTGACAGAATTCATTGAGCAGGTTGAATCTGTTTGAAGATTCTTTGTCACTGTGCCGCCAGCAGAGGGTTCGGCGCGTGAGACTCGCCTGCAGCGATAAACCCGAACTTTAAGACTCCTGAACGCGGCTCAGACGTACACACGGTGGATCCGGTCCTTTTTCAAAATAATATATTTTTCCGACTGATTTAAAAAATAAAAAAAAATTCCAACTTTATTTATTCACTTTTTTTCCGCGACCCGGTTCCAACCAAGCCGCGGACCGGTACCGGGCCGCGGCCCGGGGGTTGGGGACCCCTGTTCTATACCATACCTGCCATAAATATCATGATACTGATACAATACCATAAAAACGATACTGGTATATTTATCTATAATAGTAATAAATAAAATATATGTATGGTTCACTTTTTACCAACTTTTTCAACACTTAACAAATGGCAGTATTATTAGTATTAGCCTACAAGATATTAATGAAACTACATGGAGCCATGATAGCATTGATGATACACTATGAAGCCATTAGTCAGTATCTGACCAGAGGATACAGAGTTCATCAGGATGAGCAGCTGTAGAGTTACAGAACTTTACAGACTGAACTTAAACATTTCACTTCTGGCATCTTTTTTTATTTTTATTTTTAAAGCCGAAAATTCCGCCACTTAACGCCACTCGCTGAGCGCTACGCAGTGTGCGCAGACAGCTTGACGCAGAGCAGCGCGTGCGCTCTGATCCCGCGCTCTTTTAATGAAGTATCATACTAAAAATATGCTAAATCACATCGCTCTTAACGTACGGGTACTTTGTTAGCATCGCTCCACCGTGCAGCGTGACAGCAGCAGAAGTAGCGGCTAACATACAAGCTAACCTAAACCACCAAACGCTGAAGACATCTTGACGCTGATTGGCCGAGACGCGACACGTCCCATCAAAGATGTTTTATTGCGAAGAGCACCACTCCACATTTTCTCCGTGTCCCACTCCAATCTCAGAAACGCCGGCCGGCCAATTGACCCCCCCCCCCCCCAAACAAAAACTCTTCGGATCTACACGATTCACGAAAGTCACCTATTTTGGTTTCAAAACGGCGAATTTCGCCGAAAGGTGAGGGATTCTCATGCCCGATTTAAAAAATGGATTTTTATTTCAAGACATTCATGTAATTAGCATGCAAAATAGGTCTACCCGAACCAGCGGACAAAAAATTCAACCCGCGGCAACACTTCAAAAGTAGCCCAAATCCGCGGCCCTGGCAACACTGGCTGGTCTTGAGCCTGAAATTCCCGGGCTGAAAAGTGGCCCCACTCCGGCCCTGCCTGGTACCGATTGTTTCCTTCTGTGTGATTGCTAGCCCCGCCCTCATTGTGTCCACCTGTGTCTCGTTCCCCGTTGTCCAATCACCTTCACCTTGCCTGTGTAGCCTATTTAAACCCTGTTCGTCTCATTCCCAGTGTAGCTTCGTACCGTGTAGTTTGTGTTGTCGTACTAGTACTGTGTGTAACCTGATTCTAGAATTTAAATCCTTGTTTCGAAGAATTGTCGGCAATTGGGTCCTCTCTCTCTCCGACAACACATAACGAAGCCACCAGAAATGGACCCAGCCTTCATAAATCAGAACATGGACTCAGCAGGCTGCAGTTTCCACTGCAAAGTTCCTGTCTGGCCAGGTTACTGTGACGTTCTTCTCCAGAACATGTTGGAGTCCCTCCGGGCCCTTTAGCCACAGACATTGAGGGTTCATGCTGTTGCCTCTGTGCTTCAGTCCACATCGGTTTGTGCTCCCGGTGTCCTGTCGGCACCTCGGCCGAACCCTGCTCCCGGTGTCCCGTCGCCGGCTCTTGTTCCCTCTGTCCCGCCCGGCCCCGGGTTCCTGTGCCCCGTCTCCTTCCTGTCCAGCCCCGGTTCCCCGTGACCCGTCCGGCTTCAGTTCCTCATGTCTCATCGCCTGGTCCCACAGAGCAGCCGGCAACAGCCGCTCTGCCTCCAGCTTCAGTAAAGTGGAGTCGGGCAGGACGATTGATTCGGGCCCCGAGACTTTGAGTGATGTTTTCTTTAGTCTTGGTGAATTCTGGGGGGGATGTATGTAGGGGACTCTGTTTGGATCACATTCACAGGACTAGTAGGGTGGCGCGCAAGATATGTGACCAGGTCCCTTAAGAGCTGGGAGCGTAACCAGGGCAACGAGGTGGCGTTAAGGGGTTAAAGGTCACAAGTTGTCAGTGTCTTGGATAATTTGTTTGTGAGTGTATAAACGGCCACAGAGGTGTGCAGCCAAATAAACTAACTTTGTCCGCAGTGTTCATTGCCGTGCTCCTACACCGTGTCGATTTTGGCACTCCACTAGGAATGGACCTCTTTCAAGGAGCAAGTGGTCTCTGGTCCATTCAAGGCAACTTAAAAATGTGATTCATGACATTATGAACACTAAACTGTTCTTGATATCATTTTGAACCTTTTCAGAACAAGACAGTTGACCATAATGTCTGAACTGTCCTAAAATATGATGAGTTTGGTGTCTTGTACCCAACAATGAGCCTGCTGGCTGCCATTGCCCTTGCAGTCCCTGTCAGCTGTGTAAACTGAGGGACTTCTCCACCATGACCAGAGTAATATATACTTTTCACAATGGGATTTGCTGTGTAAGCTATTACTATTTTAAGATATCAACGCTCAGCTGCGATGCGCGCACAGGTGAGCATCGGGTGCTGATGGAAATGTCACGCTTGCCTGTCTTCAAAACTTGAGAGCCCTGCAAGAGGCTCTGGAACTCTTCTTTGAAACGCCCCGAAAAATTCACTGCAGTGACAAAACGTGCCCCCTAGTGGTGGTCATTAAAAGAAATGAACACCAACATGTTTCAAGTGTTTGTGTCGGTCAGACGGGACTCTCAAACATGTCGCTAGCAAAACCAAATGATTTCCTATGGTACGGTCGGGCTTTATTACGTTACCACTCCCTTCCTGTTGCCGTGTGGTATTCGGCGAACTCTTTCCTTTTTTTAATATCGCGAACACAAAACGTATGCTTTTTGGGGGATTTTTCCTCCTGATCCCACAACAGGGCGAGAGCACAACGTCTGCTTCAATCCTGTGGTGGGTAAAAAGGTCTTTGTCTTTAATACCCAGACCAGGTTTATTTGTGAAACTGTTGGTTACAAATAAATCTACGTGAATTGAACTCTGATCCAAACTCTGTGTCCTGTGGGTGTCTGATTACTGAGGTCCAGAGGGTGAGTATTCTGTGGTGTCTCACCAGCAGTCAGAGAGGAGAGAGATACAAGTTTATATGCATCAGGTTAAGATATTAGTTAGAATGGACCAAAAAGGAAGAAATCCAGCCACAACAATCCATTTTGTAAACCTGGTGTCAGAGTTGACAATAGTAATGCCTGTTTATTGTTGAGAGGAAGGGCATTGGAAGGCACTTTGTTACAGGCTAAGCTCCGGGATGTGAGGCCTGCTGCCTGGCGGCTGCAGTTACAGACTGCTGCGTGGCTGAGGAGCTTCCGTCTCACTCTTGTCACCAGTGGCAGCTTATGCTCCGTTCATGCGAGGTGGATTTGTGTCACTTTTAGGTAGTGAGGTGAAGGTCCTGTTAGCGTCACTCAAAATTGTATGTCTGGTAAAGTAATAATTCAGCCAACGGGAGGATTTATTCTCTGATCACATGATCACATGTAAAATACAAGTTTGATTTGACTGCATCACAGCGGGAGTCCTTCTTGGTCAGCACATGTCAAAACCCCAAACGACTGCCTTTCACAAAACAAGTCCGGCTCTCCCAGCACCCACATTCCGTGACGCGTTAAGAATATAAAAATACATACATAGTACCCCATGTCCCTTACATTAAGGCCCTGAAGCACCATACCTTGTGTCCTTCTATGGCAGTAAGGCATTGTGTATGCCAGGTAACAGGAAAACCGAAGCAGAAAAATCAAGCCTAAGCCACTACAGCCTATCCCAGCTCTGAGTGAACCAGTTACACACCTCATTGTGGACTGTGTGGGGCTGTTGCCATGTGCCAAGTCAGGGTGTAACTATTTGCACAGTGATGTGTCAAACCACCAGGTACCCGGCTGCTTATCCTTTTAGATCAATCACAACTAAGGCTGTGGTTAAGGCATTGTCACAATTCATGTCTATATTTGGCATTCCTAAGGTGGTCCAGAGTGACCAAGGGTCTAACTTTTCATCACACATGTTTGGGCAGGTGTTGAGGTTGTTGCGCGTGTAAAGAATATATATTATAGCTTAGCATAGCCTAGTATTGTTTGCATAAATGTTATGTGGAAAATCACTGGAAGGTCAGAAACTTTAGCAGGGCAATCCAGCGCCTGAACTAATCAAAGAAGATAACAGACACACGAAAGAACTTTATGCACCAACGCTCACCCTAGATTTGAATAGAACAAAGCAACACTCATGCTCACATGAACAGGAGAGCCACAGAGACAACTACTGAGCGCAGATAAGATAAGGAAAGGTCCAGCTTTGACAATTAATATCCGGATTCAACCACAGCCCTCACACACACACACACTGGCCCTTTGTAAATATCCTGGGAACGACCTCGCCACAGTTCGTCCCACCTCGGAAGAGATAAGATTATCTTAGAAAACTCCCCAGCTCAGTCAAGGAAGCTACATGTGAATTCCATCTTCCTTTCTCACTTTTTCACAACATATGCTCTCATTGGCGGGCCGAGAAGGACCAATGAGTGAGCGACAGCGATGGAAGCAGAGGAACAAGAACCAATGAGAAAACACCGCCCTCTTTTCTCCTGACCAATCAGAACTGTTCCTGTTGATTATTTCAATGGCCGCGCACCATGAACCGGCATCCTTTCTCCAGCGCTGGGGCCATTGGTGACAGCTCTGGATTGGGGTCCATGCGCATGATTGTCTGTTTGTATCCTGATTTTGCATAAATGCTTTATAGAGTTAAAGTCTACCGCTGTTTCTTCCAGTGAGTGCCGTCCAGGTGGTGTGTTGCTGCCCAACTCCAACATGCGTTAAACAGAACCAGTCGTCTGCTTATCATGCGCAAAGCCAGGGAGCCTTGGAAAGGTTTCACCAGACCCTTAAGTCTCTTCTATGTGGATTTTGTAGTGAGCTGGATAGAGACTGGGAAGAGGGGCTTCCATGGTTGATGTTGGCTGCGAGGGAGACTGTACAGGAGAGTACAGGTTTTAGCCCTAATGAGTTGGTTTTTGGACATTCTGTGCGTGGTCCCTTGGCAGTACTGAAAGATGGCTGCAGTAGGACTGGTGGACTATGTGAATGGTTTTAGGCATCGTTTGTTTCTAGCTGGTAGTATGGCACAGGAAAAGTTGTCAGTGTCACAAAGTAGAATGAAGAAGTTGTATGACTGCGTACGGAACGACATAAGTTCAGTCCGGGAGACCAGGTTCTAGCACTTATGTCTATTGTTGGTTCCCCTTTTCAGGCCAAGTACACAAGTCCATACACGGTCACAGAGAAAACATCTGAGTTGAACCATGTCATTGCAATGCCAGAATGTAGGAAGGTAAAGTGTCTTTGCCATGTAAATCTCCTGAAACCATGCTACGGGCGTGTAGTGGAGACTGACTTGAGTCAGGAGGTGAGAGATGGGATTCATCCGGCTCTTGCGGTGGCTTCAGAGGTTTTGGTGCACGACAGATGGAGTGCCGGAGCCTGATGATTGTCTCCTTTATGGGCGTTAAAAAAATTCTGAGTCACTTCTTAATTTAGTCAAGTTGTTGGCTCATCTGCCTGAGGAAAAGCATGAACAGATGTCTGAGTTGGTGCTCAAATATCAGTCTTTATTTGGAGATATACCTTTGCAAACTGAGTGGGCGGAGCATGACATTGATGTTGGAGAGGCTCAGCCAATTAACCCTTGTGTTGCCTTAGGGTCATTTTGACCCGAATCAATATTACACCCTCCCCCCGCCTTAGGATTAATTTGACCCCATTCAATGTTTAATGTCGGTGTTCTTTCGGTAGTCAACAAACAAACATAAAGTGCCTCACACTTAAACTTGGAAAACAATATTAATTCTAATAATTTTCTGGAGGTTTTAATTGCTGGCGTCAAATTGAACCCAAAGGGTAAAATATGTTAGTAAATATAAAGGTAACAGGAGGGTGAAACATTGAATCGGGTCAAAATGACCCAAAGGCGGGGGGAGGGTGTAATATTGATTCGGGTCAAAATGACCCTAAGGCAACACAAGGGTTAAGCAGCACTTCTACAGTATGCTGCCAGTTTAAACATGGTTATTTGGACGCAGAGGTTGAGTACATGCTTCAAAAAAAGCCCCGGTTCAGGCCAAGGTCATGGCAGTAGCTGGATATCCACAACCATGACAAAGGAGTTGCAAAGGTTGTTGGGTTTAGTGGGGTACTACATGAGTTTGTAAAAACTTTTGACAATTGTGTTTCCTCACTGAAATACTCAAGGCTAAGATGACTTTTTCTTTTTGTCATCACATCCACCTTGTTTGCTGAGACCTGAAGCTTTCATAACTACGGTCTTTTGGTTGTTCTGACCACAATTCTAAACAGAAGCTTGCACCAAAAACACGTACGGTAATAAAAAGAATAGGTCCTCCGCTCTGACCCTAATAATAATCACCAATATGCATTGTCATTATATATATATAATATGGTTAAAGTCCAAGGTGTTACCATGTCTAATCGGCCTCAGCTGGTGGTTGATTGTTACCAGCTGAGGCCAATCAGTCCCCATAAAGGAGCAGTAGGGACTGAGGAGGGCAGAGGCACAGTCTACGTCTTAATAAAAGATATTGCCAAAGATCCCTCTTGTACGTCGTTTGGTGCTTAGGGGAGAAACCTGCTGGTGACGGCCACGAAGCCGTTACAGATGGCTATTGTAATGACTGGAATCACAGCAAAAACTCAAGTCTCGCGCAGTTTGCTCACGACCCACATGCAGCTTCGTATGTTCCAAGACATCTTAAAGTAAGTCATGCTTCAATAGTGTTATTCATTTGTTTTCTTGTTACACAGCAAATGCGGTCAGCGCAGTGAGAACGCTTGCTGCATACAAATACTTAATAAAATAGCCTAAAAGCTTCTCACTGATGCGGCGTGCTAGCAAGTTAACAGTGCAACTGTTCACGCAGAGTTGCTAACTACTACTAACTAGCTTACATGTAAGAACGTGTTGCCAAGCAGTCAGTGGTCGTACAAATGAGACGGGTCGTCCGTTATATTGCACGCTGATATCGTTTTCTCCAATACTCATACTATGGCAAAGTTATGCAACAGCAAGACCACGTGTAACACGTAACCTGCAACATGAGACCTGTAAACGGCTGTGTGTAAAAACACGTAGTGACCAGTGGCGGTGCGTCCATAGAGGGCGCTAGGGCGCCGCCCCTCTTAAAATTGAGATGAAAAAAAAATCCTGTCAAACATATGCCAAATCATTGAAATAGTAAATATACCGTGTTGACGTGCTAAATATGTGTGGGAGACCGTCAGCCTGTCAACAACCACTTAAGTTAATGTGAAAAAATATAATATATCGCCACTCATTATCACGGAGCGAAGCCCCTCCCCTTTTTCGGGACACCGGCCCAATGTGTGTGTACGGCAGCGAGAAAACATTTGTCGTTTCGGCAAGGACGGCTTCTCATTGACGGATGAAACGTGAATCTTGGGTCACAAAAATGTGCGCCATGGCCACTGGTCACGTGATTGGACTATTCGGCAGATCAGAGACCCGTATGTTCCCTCAGCCCCGAGAGCAGTGTTGCCAGGTCCGCGGTTTTCCTGCGGAGTCGGGCTACTTTTGAAGTGTTGCCGCGGGTTGAATTTTTTGTCCGTTGGTTCGGGTAGACCTATTTTGCATGCAAATTACATGAATATCTTTAAATAAAAATCCATATTTTAAGTGAAATAATTTATTCATACCCAAATCCTACCAAACTGACTCCAGATCAGCACGTACACATTTTATTTATGATAATATACTGTATCTAATTACACAAGGCCATTTTAGGACCTAGGTGAAATAACTGTTCAGGGAAAACTGCTTTTAATGCTGGCATACTAAACATGTTGTTACTTTATAGATATTACAATAAATTTGGCAATGATAGCAATGCTGTTGGACTTTAAAAGCAGTATATATGGTTTGGCACGGGCATATTTTGAGTTCTGATATTGGGCTGGTTTTGTCACAGACCTGGCAACCCTGCTCACAATGGTTTTATATTGCTGAGGGTGAGTTGAGTGAAAAACGATGTCGCACTATTTTGGCTATATTCTTTAATAAAAATTAACCGTTTGTTACATACAGTAATGGTCGCTAATACGATCACGGCGTCCAGCTGTCGTGTCATTTAGACCGTCAACATATACGTTTGGTGGCGGTCTCATTGAGCCACTTTGGCACCGTTTGTTTAGCTACATCCGGTCGCCCCGACGTATATTTTCCTTGTGTAAATTGTGTTTTGCGTGTTTAGGAAGTGGAAGTGCAGAGACAGATCAGAAGGCAAATGTGTGTGTTCTGTTGTCTTCTGCAGGTATGTGTTTCCCTTTTGTTCAAAGTTAGAATTTTCGCTGTTTCTGCTGAAATGACGAGCTCACGTAGTTATTTATTTTGTCCATTAGGGGTCTCTGTTTTCCCCTTGTATGTTACATGTCATGGTTTTTGATGAGAATTATTATTTAGATTTAATGTGGTCCTGTCTTCCATGGACAATAGTTTTATATTGCTGAGGGAAGTGGAAGTGCAGAGACAGATCAGAAGGCAAATGTGTGTGTTCTGTTGTCTTCTGCAGAATAAATAAGTGCTGGGAAAATCCACCATCTGAGCCGACTTCTTCCATGCCCGTTCCACATCTGTAACATCTGCTCTGAACCTCTTTCATGTGAGGGTGAAACTCTTATTTTGCAAACCTCTGAAACCCAGCCCAATGTTTCTTAAAGCTGCTCTGAACCTCTCATGCCCAAAGTTACAGTGTGTTGATAGTTGCTATTGGACAGTGTTGAGCACGCTGTGTTCTTGAAATAAAGCTTTGTTTTTTACAATATTCTACTCAAAACCTCTTTTCTTCTCATTGTTGAGTGCTATTTAAACCACTGCGCCCCTCCCCCCCCCCCCCCCAAATCACCAGCCACCACTGGTAGTGACTTATGGATTCAGTGTTAGACAAGGCCATGTTAATACGTGAGGCCACATCTGTTGAATCATTTGATCATTTCAGTGCAAGGAAAGTCGTGCAAATGTTGCCATAACATGTATATATGCTTTTATTCTTCATACACGTTTTCTGTTTTTCATAGCAATGGCATTCCCGTCACCATCCAAATTCGAGGCAACCAATGAGCCGAAAGGCAAGGCAATTATTCAGGCCTTGCAACTGCTGAGTGCGAGTTGTACCGCTTGTGTCCTCATATCACCTGATAATTGAAGATTCATTCTATCACATGGGTCCTCAATTCTGCATTTTTTCAACTACAGTATGCAATCAGGGATGAGGCAGTCTCCAGGCAGGACGTGTACATGTCCTGCCTGGAGACATGCAGTGAGGCTGCATCACGTATCGCCCAGCTGACGCGCCAAAAGAAACAAGGGATGGGGCTATCGGTTCCTCCAGAAGGAGATAGACAACAGTAACGTGCGTATTCGCACATTTCAAAGCCGACTGGAGGAGCTGAAGGAATCGGCAGCATCTCCAGATGGTAAATATGATCCAACCTGGTTTTCTAACAATAATTTCATGACCTAATATTACACTTGCTGTTCATCTCACAAAATAAACTCATTTAACAATCTGCTTCCTTATGTTTCTAAGACATCACCGACGAGGAGATGTTGGCGATAGCCCTCTCTGTTTCAGAGGATGAAGAGGCCACATAGTAATTTGTAGAGTATATATGTGTGATGGGTTTATAAAAAAATTAAACATTTTAGCCCAACTTTCCAAATGTGATTTCTTCGAGACTCGGTTGGGCCAAAGCCACACATCAATGATGAAGAACTGTTCCGTCGTTGTTTCCTTCAGCTGCTAAAGAGCTGCAGACAGTGAGTTCCCTCTCACGTGCATGACAAGAGACCTTTTTTCAATTTTATTTTTAACGGCAAAAAACGCTGACAAAGTACACAAAATAATAAACGATCACACGGTAAAAAAAACCTATCTGCTCTCATGTCTAATGCGGCTCATTTCTTACACCTGCTACCGTCATAACGTCATTAAATCGCCTGGCTCGAGCATCAGTCATTAACATCAAGATCTTTCAATATATTTAACTTATAGTTCCTCCACCGTGAGCATAATTCTAAATATTAAATTATAAACCATTCTTAAACTTAAATTTACTAAAAACACACTTGTGGCTTGTAGCAGCTCTCGCGCCGTTACCCGTGGGTTTCCCCCAAAAGCAACAAAAATCAGCCATGACCAGTTTGACATGTTTTATTGTGGTTCACACCAGAGCAGACCGCAACACTGCGCCTCTGCTCACTCACCTCCCTTCCACTCTCAACAGAGCTTTTATGAGGGCGGCCTCGGCTGCTGACTGATTGCTAATCACCAGCAGCCGAGGCCAAATTGGAGACAGCTGCCACATGGCTCTTACAATAACTTTATCAATAAAAGTGTTTCCTACATCAAACGGATTACATAAGTACCTGATTTCCATTACAGTTTTCCTGTCATGAACATTTGAACTGCAATTACTTTATTGCATATTTCTTTTCTGTCCTCTGCCTCATTAACTGCCTTCATGGGGGGATGCTGGCAATAGCCCTTCCAGATTCAGGAAATGAAGTGGAGGAGGCAACACTAATTTGTACATTGTATGTGTATGTGATTTTTTAAAAACATTTTAGCCCAACTGTCCAAGTGTTATACCTGCAAACCCATTAGGGGTGAAAAAGATGACACTCTGTGATGGAGGCACTCTGTCACTGTGGCAGTCCTCAAGAAGAAACCAGAAGCCCATGGCCTCGAGAAGGGTTCAGGCTTCTGTTGCCACTTCTCTCACATGGCAGGATAAGGGCAGAATCAAGTGCTGCAGACCACTATCCTCCCAGAAGCAACACCCCCACGCTAAAGGCCAAACACTAGAATATACCCTGCTGTGAGAAAGGAAGGCATTGGTCACTTCACAACATGGAAACCAGGCAGAGATGTGCTGCACAGGCCAAGGTCACGTTTCTGAGGGCAGAGACTCAGGAGCAGAGAACAGGAGTCAAGGTGAGGCAGAACATGTCAGCCAAGGAGCTCAGGCTGGACGGCGACGCAACACGAGGGGATGCCAAGAGGATCTGGCCCAGAACCAGGAGCAGACTAAATACACAGACACAGGTGGAAACAATGAGGGCGGGGCTTGCAATCACACAGGAGGCAGAGGAGTGGCTGAGGGCAGGTGAGGGGAATGACCAATCAGGGGACACAGGGAAGACACACACACACACACACACACAGGGGCTGTGTCTACTACCGCGCACTTAACGAAGTACACTGCAATGCAGTGCACTGCAATTCAGTGCACTGCATTGCAGTGCACTGCGTCGCTGATGAAGTGCTGTCTCAAATGGAACACTTAACCGTTCACCACTTGGCGGAAGTGACGGACGCAAATCTGTTCACGGCACCCGCGAAATTAAGCCGGGAGTGACGTATGCAAATCTGCTTGCGATACCCAAACCCTTAAAGTGACCAAATGAAGCACTTCTTGCCCGCTTGTTGTCCCTTGTTTACCTTTCTCCACCCCATGTGGAAACTGCGATACCTCCACAATCGCGGCAGGAGCCTCCGCCTTCTGGCTGAAGTCGAGATGGTATATGTAAATTTAATTGTGATTTTGCCTTACCTTCATAGCATAGCTTCATGTAGTAGTTGCAATTAAATTCTCCTCGCTAGGTATGCTAAATTCTCAATGATCTTTGTCAGAAGTAGCCTTCTTCTTTGCAATCCACATACACACCATATGGAAATAAAACATGACTGTACATGTTTGTCCCTAGATTCCAATTAGTTTTAAGAATTATCCACTGAAATGATAGGCATCATCTGCTTGAATTCACACAGTAATAGGCCTACTTTGACTGACTGTACTTTTATACACATCTCTGTTGTAGTGAAGTTCACCCTGATACAGGAATCAATTAGCAATTGAACACACAGGCATATTAATTATTGTTACAAACATGCATCAATTCTAATATAAATCAGAAAACGCAATAAAAGACTACGCAACCTCAATGACAACATTTTATTGATAAAATGACTTGCATATTAATATAATCTTCCCTTCCCCTCCCCTCCCCACACTCTACAGCAGCCACCCAGTCCCAGCGGCGCTGCCGTATCAATGTTGCAATGCCACTGCTGGCGTTGTATTGTGATGGCCACAGTGACATGAGGGTGGACTTCAGGCTCACCCGAGAGTCATTCAACGCCCTCATGGCTGTGCTGGGCACTGACTGACCACGGTTGGGGCCCCGAGATCTCCTGTCTAGTTTGTATTTTTTGGCTTGCCAGCGCCACCTCCTATCGGGTGGTGGCCAGGGCCTTCGACAGGCCCCGGGCTCAGTGCATGATGCCAGGGTCCTGAATAACAGCCCCATCTTCTATGAGCAGTCATACCCTCCACCAGGATACTGTATCCTTGGGGATGGTGGCTCCCCCTGCCTGTCCCAACCCATCTGCCTCATGACCCCCTTCAGGCAGCCTGTCCACCTCCAAGCTACAACTGCTGCCTGTCAAAGGCGAGGTGTGTTGTGGAGAGGTCCTTCGGGATACTGAAGACGCGATGGCGGTCCATCTTCTTAAAGGCCCTGGAGGTGGATGTGAGGTGCCAGAGGTCATTGGAGCCAGATGTCGGGAGGGCAGCAGAGGACCAGCACCAGCACCTCCAGGAAACGTCTCTGGGGCAGGAAACAGAAAGAGGATAGCCATTCAGTGCTCTGTCCCAGACCACGATTACATTTAAATTAATACATACACGACATTAAAAAAACAACACAACGATGATTGAAAGCTACAATTATTTCAAGAAGGACAAGCTTAGATAGCTATCGTAACGGTATTAATTATCGGGCGGCGTGTATGCAAACGTTCGCGGTGTCATGTTAACCCGTTATTAAACTGAGCATATCCATTGTTAATCCATTATTAAAATTGCTATTAGATTGTTTAACAGAACAGCCGTTGTTTAACACTGTCCGATGACTGACATAGCTATCTGTTGTCGGACTTGCCGCTGGAGAAAGCGCCTGGAGCCGACCTGCCCCGGCTCGTCAAGCGAAAAGTGTCCGATAAAAGTGCACCTTCGTCGGACTGGCAAGAGGACCGGGTGGTGGATTAGCCAGCTAGCTTATCATAACTGCCATGCAGATCCAATGGCATCTAATGCTACCTAGGTATGCTACTAATCTGAGAATGGCATGTTAGTAGTACATTGTAATACCAGTACAATGTGTAATTACCGCTGATACTTACATTTACGGTCTGTAGCTTCGTGGTCTACCGCTTGTGCTGTCCGCCATTGTTTTAGAAATAAAATGAAAAGCTGGCGAAAGGGCTCCTCCTCTTCCGCTACGTCGCCAAGATGGCGGCCGCTTAGTGCGAGTAGTGTCCATCGTTTTACACGACATTTTTTGCCCGTTTGCAGTGCACCATCCGGGTACTTTCAGTGCACTGAATTCTGCTGGTTTTTTCAGTGGCGCACTTCGAACACTGAAAGTCAGTGCTCCAAGTGCTCAAGTGCGCGGTAGTAGACACAGCCACGGTGTTGCAAAGATCACGTCTCCTGTGGGAAATGTAAAGTTCATGTTTGCCTGAACGAGGACAGGAACTGTGTGTTGCCTTCCACAAGGCTAAATATAAAGGTTGTAAAAGAGATCCTGTTTGGGGAAAAATAAGAACCAAACCAACGGAAATGTTCAACAATTAACATGAGTTATTGTTTCTAAAATAAATATTGTCGATCAAATAAACCCTTTAATATCCAAAAATCTGAATATTATTCACAGGGTTAAGAAAGGGGATTACAATAAAATGATGTATATATATTAGACTATATTTGTTATGTATACTTGGCACGAAGACAAAAATGTGAAGACTGCAAAATATTTCCAGGAATAAAACAAGTCAAGAAATAAAAACTTATTTCATAGGAAAAAAGAAAATAAATTCACAATTCTGACGATCTCTAAGTAAAACCTGCATCCAGTCAACACATTGTTGTAATTAGTCTGAAATACAGTCATTGCCTGAAACTGCCAGATTGCCGTCTCACGCTGCTGTGGAAGAAGGTGGCTTCAATACACTCCGCAGCGTGAAGAAGTTGCATTCCCATGATGAGATCCCAGTCGGAGAAGACCGGGTCACGGCTCCGTTGGAGCAGCTGTGTTCTCTCTTGAGTTGTGTATTATTACTTCCGTCACACTTGATCGTGTATTGGCTCCAACCAGCGGTTAATTCAGGCAGACGGCTCCAGCAGGTCCGTGACACGGAGGTAGTTTACTGGCAAGGACACATTAGATGTATCACGGCCTCCTCATGGCAGAACCCTGTATCACTAAAGTACCCCAGAACTAAAAGGTAACTTGCAATTCCGTTTGACTCAAACGTATTTCTCCTTAAATTACATTCGTTTTTGACGCATTACAAATATTCTTCTCATCGTCATATATTTGCCGTTTGTTGTCTCGCTTGTTTTACAATGCTTTTATTAATTGGAAAAAGCGTACTCTTATGTATTTTATATTGTGTATCCTCGGCGTATTATGACAGCAATAGGCGTGTTTACTTCACATAAAACAAAAAAACAGGTATCCTGTAAAAAGGTGATGAATCTGGGAAATAATTCTGGAATCTTTAAAACTTAATTTTAAAAATGATTTAAAAATAACTAATGGAGCTATAAACTTGTTCTTCGGTCCATCCGTTCCAGCGACATGTGAGCCTTGTCCGAGGAAGGCACAGTCTCCCTGCAACGGTAATATCTACCCGAAAATATGTTGCCCTCACTAATGCAGGGCTCTCAAGTGTCACGCATTGAGCGTGAGACTCACGCATTTCGGTCGTAAGTCACGCACTCCCGCCACACATCGTATTTCTCACGCTGAAAAAAACTCTCGGCTATTTAATGTGCCGCAGCGCAAACATGAGCTGGCCGCGCTGCCCTCACCGTGGAGGAATCAAGCGCTCCCCTGGAGTTCTGCTGTGAGGAGACACTTATCAGCCAATCAAAAAAAAGAAATGGGCTACACAATAGCCAATCAGAAAAAAACCCGTATCTGTTGTATCTGGGTAAGATTTAATCCAGCAACCAATGAAAATAAAGCATCCTGGAATTGCGCACGACTGACTGATATCCGAAAATTTCGTTCGTTCGGGGGGGGGCGGGGGGGTGCTGTGCTGATGGAAATGTCACTCTTGCCTGTCTTCAAAACTTGAGAGCCCTGCTAATGTCAGGTGAAAATCACCCGATGAAGTGTCTGTTGAAAAAACCCGGGACTACACAATGATTTACGCAACTCAGACAAAAGCAACGCGATGAAAATGACTTCACGAGAATTTTGTGGTTAATGTTGTGTTTCAAAAATCTTCGAGTGCAGGACCGAGGAAGAATGTCTGGACAATGGCAAATTATAATAAAGTGTTTAATTGAAAATATTAACAACAGTCAAAAATGGTTTCATTACATAGTATAACTTTTTACATTACATTACATGTCATTTAGCAGACGCTTTTATCCAAAGCGACTTACAATAAGTGCATTCAACCTAGAGTACAAACCAAGAACTACAAGAACACAGGAAGCAACACTTCCTCAACTCAGTCGAACCACAAAAGCACCACAATAAGTGCCATCCCAGTGCCACTGAAATGCAAATCTGTGTTTTCATCCAGATATAGTCGGAAAAGATGTGTTTTCAGTCTCAGGCGGAAGATGTAGAGACTTTCTGCTGTCCTGATGTCAGTGGGGAGCTCGTTCCACCACTGAGGAGCCAGGACAGCAAACAGTCTGGATGTAGAGCGATTAGCTCGAGGTGCAGGAGGCACAAGTCGGTTGGCTGTTGCCGAGCGGAGCGAACGTGCCGGGGTGTACGGTGTGACCATATCCCGGATGTAGACGGGGCCCGATCCGTCTAGAGCAGGGGTGGGCAAACTTTTTGACCTGCGGGCCACATTCGGTTCTAAAATGTGACAGAGGGGCCGGGCCAGGAGCATTTGGACACGCAATGTAATTTATTAAACCTGGAGATTGCGTCTGTTTTTTATACATTTCAATTTAAGGTGCAAAGTTAAAGTAATCAACATTTACTGGAAAGAGATCAATGCTCACTTTCAACATTCAAAACAAATTATTACCCAACGAAATACTCAAGCTCAATAATTTCTAATTGTTTTAAACCCCGCAAAATAATGGACAGATTGTCCTGAGAGACAGACTGTATTAAATATCCTGCCTGCAGCAGAAACTAGAAAGGGGTCTTTAAATTGAGGGCGATGTGCGGCGTCATCTGGTCAGCATGTGTAAGAACCCGTCACAAACAGACTGACAGCGCTTTACTCGAGAAAATATGGCCCTAAAGCTGACAATTGAAGTTCGATTTTTAAAAATTATTCATATCTCTTCTGAAAACACACCTTTACTCATGTGGACGAACTGTTTTGTTGTTTGAAATTGGTTTACCAAAGGTCATAGGTTCACAAAAGCAGTGAAATATCTGAATACAATGTAATTGCACCTGTCCATCCTGGAGAGGGATCCTCCTCTGTTGTTCCTGATCCGATGTGAGGTCAAAGGTCAAAGGTCAGGGATGTCTATATGCACAGATTGTAAAGCACTCGGAGACAAATTTGTAATTTGTGAAATTGGGCTCTACAAATAAACTGAATTGAATAAATGAGGAAAACCAAATTTTGTATTAACGTTTTTTTAGTAAAAATGACACATTCACCAAAATGATAAAGATGGGACTGAGAAATGACTTCATATTGCAGATAAAGTTGCATGGGGTGTGTGCAAATAAAAAATGACCATTACATTTTTTTTAAAATAAATATGTATTGTACATAAAAAAATAAAAATTCTACATTATATACATGTTGTGAAATAGAAAACAGAACACAACTATTGACAGACTATTTACAATATGGCTTCACTATAATAACATCATGTCATCGTGTCATGCTGGTGGTCCTCCGGGGCACGAGACCTCTCTGCTGGCCGGGCAGGTGGAGCTGCAGGCTGCGCTGCAGGCGCTGGTGAATCCTCTCTGTAAAATACAAGACTAGTCAACACCACGCACAAGTTACGGACACCGTGATACGTAACGTGTGTGTAGTAAAGACTCTTACCCGGTCCAAGTGGCTCTCTTCTGGCTGCGTGTTCCTCCTCGTGGCTCTGCAGCTGCTCCAGGCTCGCGCTGCTCGGCAAAATCACTGCGGCTGTTTCTAAATGAGTCTCACCTGTGTGGTGGGCAGGTCCCTTGTGATTTACTGAGTGTTCATTGGTTGTTTTTTTTCGCAAAATGTTGACAGACAAACGGATTGACAAATCATGGTGAAGGGTTTTGTGTGACGAGTACTTTCCGCGCCAACGCACACCGGAAGTAAACAAAGTCGCGATTTGGACAAGTTCGGCGGGCCGGATTAAAAAGCCTAACGGGCCGGATGTGGCCCGCGGGCCGTAGTTTGCCCATGTCTGGTCTAGAGCACGGTACGCCAGAACCAGTGTTTTGAAGCGGATGCGGGCAGCCACCGGTAACCAGTGGAGAGAGCGGAGGAGCGGAGTGGTGTGGGTGAATTTCGGGAGACTGAAGACCAGTCGAGCTGCTGCATTCTGGATGAGCTGCAGAGGTCGGATGGCCTTAGCAGGTAGACCAGCCAGGAGGGAGTTGCAGTAGTCGAGGCGTGAAATGACCAGAGCCTGGATCAGAACCTGCGCCGCCTTCTGAGTAAGAAGAGGACGTATTCTCCTGATGTTGTGCAGCATGTACCTACAGGAACGCGTCGTCGCAGCGATGTTGGCCGTCAGGGAGAGTTGACTGTCTAGTGTCACCCCGAGGTTCCTGGCAGTCGGGGGCGGGGCCAACACAGAGCTGTTGAAGGTGGTAGTCAGGTCATGGGTGGGGGAGCCTTTCCCTGGAAGGAATAGTAGCTCGGTCTTGTCAGGGTTGATCTTAGCTGAGGGAGCATGAATCACTGCGTCCACAGACCGCCAAGCAGTTAACTGTCTAACAGAAGATCCTGAAATGTTTTTGTGGCAGCGGGGGGTGTTTAGGCTCTGCTGAAGAGTGGGTGGAGCGGGGGTGTGGTTCAGGGAACGGTGTCTGATTGTCATCAGCTGGTCTGCGAGGCTTTGTCTTCAAAAGGAGCTGGATGGACTGAAGACGGGGTGGAGGGCCGAGCAGAGACACTGCCTGTGGTTGGGTACAATAAAAGATATTACAAAACATCACTCTGGCTGCTCATTCCGTGTGGCTTAAAGGGGGAACCTACCAGTGACGGCTAGACACCTGTCACACTGGAGCCAAACGTGGAGCCTTTTTTGTTGTTGTGGAAAAGCACATGGAGAGCAGCCGGCAACACTCAGATCTGCCGACCCAGCTATTGATGGTGCTGGGGCAGATGCTGGAGGGGATGGCAGCTATACAGCGGGACCAGGCAGAGGCGAACCGGCAACTCTTGGGGGCACTCCTGGCCCAGGCAGAGAGGCAGACGGAAGCCCTGGAACGGCTCGCCACCCGGACAGCTGCGGCTCCACCAAACCCTCCACCCTTGGCGGGGGTGGAGGTCTCTAAGATGACGACGGCAGACGACGCTCAATCATTTCTGGAGATGTTTGAGGTGACGGCGGAGGCGTGTGGCTGGCCGGCGGTGGAGTGGGCGGTCCGTCTACTGCCTCTTCTCACCGGGGAGGCACAGACAGCGGCGCTGTCGCTGTCCGCGACAGCGCGGCACAATTACGCGGCTGTGCGTAAAGCCGTCATCGATCGGCTGGGACTGACTCCGCAGGACCACCAGCGGAGGTTCCGGGAGGCAACGCTGGGACCCAAGGACCGGCCATTTGCCTACGCACACCAGCTGAAGGACGCCGCCACCAGATGGCTACAGCCCGGGGACTCCGGAGGGGCGCAGGCGGCGGTGGAGAAGGTCGTCAGGGAGCAGTTCGTGGAGGGGCTGCCGACCGGAACAGCAGAGTGGGTCCGCTGTCACGGCCCCACGTCGCTGGAGGCCGCCATTGCACTGGCGGAGGACCACCTCGTGGTGCACCCCGGCGGGCAGGTCGACAGCTCACTGGCTCCGGCCAGGCCTACGCGACCCATACCGGCCCCAGCGAACACCGGCACCCTTCCCAACCCACAGGTAGTCCCTCAAACACCAGGGCAGGAGTGTTGGAGGTGCAGGCAGCCCGGACACATCCGGCGGGAGTGTCCGCTGATGGAAGTGGGCCAGGTGATCCGGGTTGCCGGCTCTCCAACACTCTCCCCAGGTCCGGGAGCGACATACCGCGTACCGGTAAGAATCCAGGGGGGTATACATCAGGCAATGGTGGATTCCGGCTGTACACAGTCTATGATCCACCAGAGCCTGGTTCGACCAGGGGCATTGGTGGAGGCATTGTGGGTGAAGATAAGGTGTGTGCATGGGGACATTCACAAGTATCCCATAGTGTCAGCGGAAATTAGACACGGGGGTAAAAAGCATAACGTCAAGGTCGCGGTTAGCTCCCGCCTTACGCACCCCTTAATCTTGGGAACCGATTGGCCGGGCTTTGATAAGTTAATGGGGAAGGCTGCGGGGGTGCGTTCACGGCAGACAGGGTCATGCGGTGTGTGCGCCATGCTCAGCGGTGACGCGAGGTTGTCCGATACTGCAGACGGGGAGGGGGAACCGGCGGAGCCTCCTAGGGAGACTCCTCCGGCTCCCGAGTTTCACTCCATGGAAGATTTTCCACTCGAGCAGTCTCGGGACGATACTCTACGCTCAGCCTTTGACCAAGTGATACAAATTGATGGTCAGCTGGTGCGCCCTGACGCAGCGCAGACATATCCGCACTTCACATTGATTAGGGACAGACTGTACAGAGTGAGCCGTGACACTCACACAGGGCAGGAAAGCACCCAGTTGCTGGTGCCGAAGAGCTGCCGGGAAATGGTTTTCCAGGCGGCTCACTATAACCCGATGGCTGGTCACATGGGGTATGATAAAACTCTGGACCGGATAATGACCCGATTCTATTGGCCGGGCATCCGGGCGGATGTGCGCCGGTGGTGTGCGTCCTGCCCGGAGTGTCAATTGGTAAACCCTCCGGCCATTCCGAGGGCACCGTTGCGCCCTCTGCCATTAATGGAGGTTCCATTTGAGCGAATCGCTATGGACCTCATCGGGCCATTTCACCGTAGTGCACGCGGATATCGCTTTGTGTTAGTCTTCGTGGATTACGCAACACGATACCCGGAGGCGGTGCCCTTGCGCAACAATTCTGCAAAGAGTGTCGCGCAGGCGCTGTTTCAGGTCATCTCCCGAGTCGGAATCCCGAAAGAGATTCTGACTGACCAGGGCACCCAGTTCATGTCAAGAACACTGAGAGAACTTTACTTTTTACTGGGCATCAAGTCTATTCGGACCAGTGTGTACCACCCACAGACCGACGGTCTGGTGGAGCGTCTGAATAAGACTTTGAAGTCCATGATCCGTAAATTTATTAATGACGATGAACGTATTTGGGATAAATGGCTTGACTCTGTTGTTTGCAGTACGGGAGGTTCCCCAGGCCTCCACGGGATTTTCTCCCTTTGAACTTTTGTTCGGCAGGACTCCACGGGGGGTGCTCGACCTCATTAAAGAAAACTGGGAGGAGGGGCCGAGCACCAGTAAAAACGAGATCCAACACGTCCTGGACCTGCGAGCAAAGCTCCACACACTGGGTCAGCTGTCACGTGAGAATTTGCTCCAGGCCCAGGAGCGTCAGCAGCGGCTGTACAACAGAGGTGCCAGGCTGAGACGATTCACACCGGGAGAGAAGGTACTTGTATTGCTTCTTTCTTCCAGCTCTAAACTCCTCGCCAAGTGGCAAGGGCCCTTTGTGGTCACACGGCGAGTGGGGGATGTCGACTATGAGGTGGTGCGTTCTGATAGGGGCGGAGCTACACAGATTTACCACCTCAACCTCCTAAAAGCATGGAGGGAGGCGGAGTCTGTTTCTCTGGTGTCCTCGGTATCTGAGAGAGAGGAGCTGGGGCCTGAGATCCCAAAATCCACCGATCCTGCCTCGCTCCTTTGTGAAGACCGTCTCTCCGGGACCCAGGAAACAGACATTGCCCAGTTGCAAAAGCAGTTTGCTGATGTGTTCTCTCTCCTTCCAGGACGCACAAACCTCATAGAGCACCAGATTGAGACTCCTCCGGGCGTGACGGTGCGGTCACGACCCTACAGGTTACCTGAACACAAGAGAAAGGTGGTTCAGCGGGAATTGGCTGCAATGCTGGAGATGGGGGTAATAGAAGAGTCCCACAGTGCCTGGTGT
Organism: Pseudoliparis swirei; assembly: GCF_029220125.1. Lineage (NCBI taxonomy): Eukaryota > Metazoa > Chordata > Actinopteri > Perciformes > Liparidae > Pseudoliparis > Pseudoliparis swirei. Next base: position 23,682,401 of record NC_079399.1, on the reverse strand, counting down.
AGTCCCATTGTTCTTGTGGTCAAGAAGGATGGGTCGATACGGTTCTGCGTGGACTATCGCAGGGTGAACGATGTGTCACGGTTCGATGCTTACCCAATGCCCCGGGTCGACGAGCTCCTGGACCGACTGGGCACTGCGTGTTTCTTTACGACACTGGATTTAACCACGGGCTACTGGCAGATTCCTCTGTCGCCAGAGTCTAAGGAAAAAACGGCCTTCTCCACTCCGTTTGGCTTATACCAATTCACCACGCTTCCCTTTGGGTTGTTCGGGGCCCCGGCCACCTTTCAACGCCTCATGGACCGGGTGCTGCGTCCGCACGCTGCATATGCTGCCGCCTACCTGGATGATGTGATCATACACAGCACCACCTGGGCGGAGCATGTGCAGTGGGTGGGCGCGGTGCTGGAGTCCCTGAGGCAGGCGGGGCTTACGGCCAACCCGGGAAGTGTGCAGTTGGAGGGAGGGAGGTACGGTATCTGGGGTACCACTTGGGCGCCAGGCAGGTGCGCCCTCAGGTGGACAAGACCGCCGCCATCGCAGCCTGCCCGCGGCCCAAGACTAAAAAACAGGTGAGGCAGTTTTTGGGGCTGGCGGGCTATTACAGGCGGTTCATCCCGAACTTTGCAGTGCTGACCAGCCCCTTGACTGACCTGACCCGGAAAGGGGCCTCAGATCCGGTCCAGTGGACGGAGCGGTGCCAGTTGGTATTTGAGGAGGTAAAGCAAGCTCTCTGTGGGGAACCACTCCTTCACACACCTAACTTCTCTCTCCTTTTTACTCTGCAGACCGATGCGTCGAACAGAGGGCTGGGGGCCGTTTTGTCCCAGCAGGTAGGGGGGTTTGACCGCCCCGTGCTGTACATCAGCCGCAAGCTGTCGGAGAGGGAGGGCAGGTACAGCACGGTGGAGAAGGAGTGCCTGGCCATCCGGTGGGCGGTCGACTCCCTGCACTAATACCTCCTGGGACGCTCATTCACCCTCTGGTCAGACCACGCCCCGCTCCAATGGCTCCACCGCATGAAAGATACCAACGCCCGAATCACTCGGTGGTATCTGGCTTTGCAGCCTTTTAATTTCAAGGTGATCCATAGGCCGGGGACGCAGATGGTCGTGGCCGACTTCCTCTCCCGCTCTCATGGGGGGGAGGGGGAGTAGGTTAGGCCAGATGTTGCCCCGGCCTAAGTCGGGCGGTGGAGGTATGTGGCAGCGGGGGGTGTTTAGGCTCTGCTGCAGAGTGGGTGGAGCGGGGGTGTGGTTCAGGGAACGGTGTCTGATTGTCATCAGCTGGTCTGATGACAATCAGACCAGCTGATGACAATCTGTGTTTGTGTATCTGCGAGGCTTTGTCTTCAAAAGGAGCTGGATGGACTGAAGATGGGGTGGAGTGCCGAGCAGAGACACTGCCTGTGGTCGGGTACAATAAAAGATATTACAAAATATCACTCTGGCTGCTCATTCCGTGTGGCTTAAAGGGGGAACCTACCAGTGACGGCTAGACACCTGTCACAGTTTTGTAAAATGATATGAAGTCACTTATAGTTTGAATAAAACGCCAGGGCCCCATAAGGATAGACTAGAAACATACATGTGTGAGAGGTTAACTGGCTCTCTGGCTGCAGGACTAGATATATGCCTCTTGGATTAAGATTTATCCCTCAATCTGAAGTTCATCAAAATAGCCGAATAAATAATCAGATTCCGTGTGTGATTCAATTCAATTCAATTCAGTTTATTTGTATAGCCCAATTTCACAAATTACTAATTTGTCTCGGAGTGCTTTACAATCTGTACACATAGACATCCCTGCCCCAAAACCTCACATCGGACCAGGAAAAACTCCCAAATAACCCTTCAGGGGGAAAAAAAGGGAAGAAACCTGCAGGAGAGCAACAGAGGAGGATCCCTCTCCAGGATGGATAGATGTAATGTGTACAGAAGGACAGATTTAGAGTTAAAATACATTCAATGAATATGACAGAGTGTATGAATAGTTCATAGTAGGCATATTCCACGATGGAGACCTCCACGATCCATCAGGCAGATGGCGGTGGGGAGGAGGAGTGGGCGGAGTCTCAACAGGACAGTGGCGTAGTCAGGAGCAGGAATTCCACGACCCAGACCTCGATGATCCATCAGGCAGATAGGATCTATGCCGTCTCATAGGGTCCGATGACTCCATGAGACGTGAAGTCAAAAGGACTCCGGGGAGAAAGCAGAGTTAGTAACGTGTGATTGAGAGATGAAAATTCATCCTTAAGGAGAGAAAAAAGAGGAGATAGGTACTCAGTGCATCCTAAAACGTCCCCCGGCAGCTATATGCCTATAGCAGCATATCAAGGGGCTGGACCAGGGCAAACCTGATTCAGCCCTAACTATAAGCTCTGTCAAAGAGGAAGGTCTTAAGTCTACTCTTAAACGAGGTGACTGTGTCTGCCTCCCGGACTGAAATTGGAAGCTGGTTCCATAAAAGAGGAGCTTGATAACTAAAGGCTCTGGCTCCCATTCTACTTTTTAAGACTCTAGCAACTACAAGTAGTCCCGCATTTAGTGAGCGTAGCTCTCTAGTGGGGCAATATGGTACTACAAGCTCCTTAAGATATGATGGAGCATCACCAATCAAGGCTTTGTAGGTTAAGAGAAGAATTTTAAAAGTGATTCTTGATTTTACTGGGAGCCAGTGCAGAGCAGCTAGTGCAGGAGTGATGTGATCTCTTTTCTTAGTTTTAGTGAGAACACGAGCTGCAGCATTCTGGATCAACTGGAGGGACCTAAGAGATTTATTAGAGCAGCCTGATAATAAGGAGTTGCAGTAATCCAGTCTCAAGTAACGAACGCGTGAACCAATTTTTCTGCATCTTTTGAGACAAGATGTGCCTGATTTTGAAATATTACGTAGATGAAAGAATGCAGTCCTTGAGATTTGCTTTACGTGGGAGTTAAAGGACAAGTCCCGATCAAAGATAACGCCAAGATTCTTTACAGTGGTGTTGGATGCCAGGGCAATGCCGTCTACAGAATCCACATCACCAGATAATTGATCTCTGAGGTGCTCAGGGCCGATTAAAATTACTTCGGTTTTGTCTGAGTTTAACATCAAGAAGTTGCAGGTCATCCATGTTTTTATGTCTTTAAGACATGCTTGAATTTTACCGAGTTGGTTGCTCTCCTCTGGTTTTATCGATAAATATAGTTGAGTATCATCTGCATAACAATGAAAGTTTATGGAGTGTTTCCTGACAATATTGCTCAAAGGAAGCATGTATAAGGTAAATAAAATTGGTCCAAGCACAGAACCTTGTGGAACTCCGTGATTAACGTTGGTGGTTATCGAGGCGTCATCGTTTACAAATACAAACAGATCGATCTGATAAATAGGATTTAAACCAAATTAGTGCCGTGCCTGAAATGCCAATCGACTGCTCCAGTCTCTGTAACAGGATGTCATGGTCAATGGTGTCGAATGCAGCACTAAGGTCTAACAAGACCAGGACAGAGAGGAGTCCTTTATCTGCTGTCATTAAGAGGTCATTTGTAATTTCCACCAGTGCCGTCTCGGTGCTGTGGTGTTTTCTAAATCCTGATTGAAATTTCTCAAATAAACTATTATGATGTAGAAAGTCGCACAACTGATTTGCGACCACTTTCTCAAGGATCTTGGAGAGGAAGGGGAGGTTAGAGATCGGTCTGTAGTTAGCCAATACCTCTGGATCCAGAGTGGGCTTCTTCAGGAGAGGTTTAATAACAGCCACCTTGAAGGAGTGTGGTACGTGGCCTGTTAGCAGAGACACATTGATAATATCTAATAGAGAGCCGCCAATTAAAGGCAAAACGTCTTTAAGCAGCCTCGTCGGGATGGGGTCCAAGAGACAGGTAGACGGGTTAGAAGTAGAAACCGTTGAAGATAATTGGTCACGGTTGATGGGAGAAAAGGCCTCCAAATATACACCAGGGCATACAGCGGTTTCCAAGGCCATTCCACTTGAGGACAGATTGGCACTGGTTATGGGCAAGAGAATATTAATCTTGTCCCTAATAGTTAAAATCTTTTCATTAAAGAAGTTCATAAAGTCATTACCACTGAGGTTTATAGGAATGCTCGGCTCCACAGAGCTGTGACTCTGTCAGCCTGGCTACAGTGCTGAAGAGAAACCTGGGGTTGTTTTTATTTTTTTCTATTACTGATGAGTAATAGGCTGCTCTGGCATTACGGAGGGCCTTCTTATATGTTTTAAGACTATCTCGCCAAACTAAGCGGGATTCTTCGAGATTAGTTGAACGCCATATGCGTTCAAGCTTCGTGACGCTTGCTTCAGTTTGCGGGTCTGAGGGTTATACCAGGAGCAAACCTCCTCTTCCTCACTGTCTTCTTCTTCAGAGGGGCTATCGAGTCCAGTGTCATTCTCAAGGAGCCTGTGGCACTGTCAACAAGATGATCAATCTGGGACGGACTAAAGTTAGACCAGGAGTCCTCTGTTATATTGATACGTGGTATCGAATCAAATACAGAAGGAATCGCTTCTTTAAATTTAGCTACAGCACTGTCAGTTAGACATCTGGTGTAGAAACTTTTGACTAACGGAGTACACTCCGGTAGTATAAATTCAAAAGTTATGAGGTTGTGGTCTGACAGAAGAGGATTCTGTGGGAAGACGTTCAAATGCTCAATGTCAACGCCATAAGTAAGAACAAGATCAAGCGTGTGGCCAAAGCTGTGAGTGGGTTTCTGTACTCTCTGACAGAAGCCAATCGAGTCCAACAAGGAGATGAATGCAGCACTAAGGCAATCATTATCAACATCCACATGGATATTAAAATCTCCAACAATAATAACTTTATCGGTTTTAAGAACCAAACTTGATATAAATTCTGAGAATTCAGATATAAACTCTGAATATGGACCTGGTGGCCGGTACAGAATCACAAATCGAATTGGCTGTAGTGTTTTCCAGGTTGGATGTGAAAGACTAAGAACAAGGCTTTCAAATGAGGTGTAGTGTAATTTTGGTTGAGGATTAATTAATAGGCTCGATTCAAAGATGGCTGCTACTCCACCTCCTCGACCGGTGCCTCGAGGAATGTGAGTATTTATATGACTTGGAGAAGTCGATTCATTCAGGCAGACATATTCTTCATGGCTCAGCCAGGTTTCAGTTAGGCAACATAAATCAATGTGATTATCTGATATTAAATCATTCAGTAACACAGCTTTAGATGACAGAGATCGAATATTTAGGAGACCACATTTAATAGACCTATTTTGTTGCACTGCTGAAATAATGGTGTTAACTTGTATAAGGTTATTGTGTACAACTCCTCTTCTGCTTACTTTTGATTTATTTAATTGAAGTGGCCGTGGGACAGACACAGTCTCTACTCTAAAGTCATGGGTGGGTAACTGCTCGAATGGAAGAGCAGAGAAGGTGTTAAACTACAACTCTGCTCCCGGTTCCTGATCTGAACCCTGGGTTGTCATGGATTAAGTCCGGTGATCAACTTGGTCATATTCGCAGAAATGAGACGCGCTCCGTCCAACGTGGGATGGATGCCGTCTCTCCTCATCAGATCAGGTTTTCCCCAGAAAGTCTTCCAGTTGTCTACGTAGCCCACATTATTCGCTGGGCACCACCTCGACAGCCAGCGGTTGAAAGACGACATTCGGCTATACAATTTGTCTGTCTGCAAATTTGGGAGAGGGCCAGAGAAAATTACGGTGTCCGACAACGTCTTGGCATAAGCACACACCGATTCCACATTAATTTGAGTGACTTCCGACCGACGGGCTCGGGCGTCATTACCACCGGCGTGTATTACAATCTGACAGTATCTCCGCTTGTCCTTAGCCAGCAGCTTCAAACAAGACTCCACGTCGCCCGCTCTGGCCCCCGGGAGGCACACGACTCTGGTCCGCGGCTTCGCTATTTTCACGTTCCTGAGCTCCCGATAACCAGGGTGTGTTCCTCAGCGGGTCGCTGAGCAGGGAAAACTGGTTCGAAACGTGAAGTGGTTGGTGCACAGCGAGCTTCTGTGTAGACTTACTACTCCTGCGAACAGTTACCCACGATCCCGGCTGCACGGTTACCGCCGGGGAATAGCTAACAGCTGACTGTAGTTCAGCGCCGGCTACGGGAGAGGGCGGGCTAACTAGCATAGCTGTCTGAGCTTCGATAGCGCGGAGCCGTGCATCTAACCCACTTAGACCTGCCTCCAACCTAGCAAATAAACTACACTTGTTGCATGTATCGTTATCATTAAGGGAGGCAGGGGGATAACTATACATGAGACACACTGAGCAAGAGGAGCGGGAGGGAGAGAAGAAGAAGTCATGCTCGCTGCTGAGCTGGCAACCAGAGCTTACCGGAAGAGTGAGATGATGCGTTCAGGAGCAGCTAGGAAAAGTAATAGTAAGGTCTGATAGATGAAGATGAAAGAGAGGCAGAGGGGAAGACAGGAACAAGGGAAACAGACGTCACATTCCCACCGCTCCTGAACGCATCATCTCACTCTTCCGGTAAGCTCTGGTTGCCAGCTCAACAGCGAGCATGACTTCTTCTTCTCTCCCTCCCGCTCCCTCTTGCTCAGTGTGTATCATGTATAGTTATCCCTCTGCCTCCCTTCATGAGAACCATACATGCAACAAGTGTAGTTTATTTGCTAGGTTGGAGGCAGGTCTAAGTGGGTTAGATGCACGGCTCCGCGCCATCGAAGCTCAGACAGCTATGCTAGTTAGCCCGCCCTCTCCCGTAGCCGGCGCGGAGCTACAGTCAGCTGCTAGCTGTTCTCCGGTGGTGCCCGATCAGCCGGGAGGTTGGGTAACTGTCCAGGAGTAGTAAGTCTATACAGAAGCTCGCTGTGCACCAACCACTTCACGTTTCCAACAGCTTTTCCCTGCTTAGCGACACGCTGAGGAGCACACCCTGGTTATCGGGAGCTCTACAGTCAGGAAGGTGACGTTAGCGAAGCCGCGGCCCAGTCGCGTGGCTCCCGTGGGCCAGAGCCACGTGGAGTCTTGTTTGAAGCTGCTGGCTCAGGACAAGCGGAGATACAGTCAGATTGTAATACACGCCGGTGGTAATGACGCCCGAGCCCGCCGCTCGAGGTCACTAAAGGTCATGTGGAGTCGGTGTGTGCTTATGCCAAGACGTTGGCTGTGTCTACTACCGCACACTTGAGCACTTCGAGCACTGACTTTCAGTGCTTAATGCGCCACACTGACAAAACCAGCAGAATTCAGTGCATTGAAAGTACCCGGATGGTGCACTGCAAACGGGCAAAAAATGTAGTGTAAACAATGGACACTACTCGCCCTAAACGGCCGCCATCTTGGCGACGTAGTGGAAGAGGAGGAGCCCTTTCGCCAGCTTTTCATTTTATTTCTAAAACAATGGCGGACAGCACAAGCGGTAGACCACGAAGCTACAGACCGTAAATGTAAGTATCAGCGGTAGTTACACATTGTACTGGTATTACAATGTACTACTAACATGCCATTCTCACATTAGTGAGCATACCTAGGTAGCATTAGATGCCATTGGATCTGCATGGCAGTTATGATAAGCTAGCTGGCTAATCCACCACCCGGTCCTCTCGCCAGTCCGACGAAGGTGCACTTTTATCGGACACTTTTCGCTTGACGAGCGGGGGCAGGTCGGCTCCAGGCGCTTTCTCCAGCGGCAAGTCCGACGACAGATAGCTATGTCAGTCATCGGACAGTGTTAAACAACGGCTGTTCTGTTAACCAATCGAAATAGCAATTTTAATAATGGATTAACAATGGATATGCTCAGTTTAATAACGGGTTAACATGACACCGCGAACGTTTGCCCACACGCCGCCCGATAATGAATACCGTTACGATAGCTATCTAAGCTTATCCTTCCAGAAATAATTGTAGCTTTCAATCATCGTTGTGTGTTGTTTTTTTAATGTCGTGTATGTATTAATTTAAATGTAATCGTGGTCTGGGACAGAGCACTGAATGGCTATCCTATTTCTGTTTCCTGCCCCAGAGTCGTTTCCTGGAGGTGCTGGTGCTGGTCCTCTGCTGCCCTCCCGACATCTGGCTCCAATGACCTCTGGCACCTCACATCCACCTCCAGGGCCTTTAAGAAGATGGACCGCCATCGCGTCTTCAGTATCCCGAAGGACCTCTCCACAACACAACACACCTCGCCTTTGACAGGCAGCGGTTGTAGCTTGGAGGTGGTTGCGGACAGGCTGCCTGAAGGGGGTCATGAGGCAGATGGGTTGGGACAGGCAGGGGGAGCCACCATCCCCAAAGATACAGTATCCTGGTGGAGGGTATGACTGCTCATTGAAGATGGGGCTGTTATTCAGGACCCTGGCATCCAGGCCCGGGGTGGGTAATCGGGAGAATTGGGAGAGTTCCCGGTGGGCCGCTTCACTTCTGGGCCGGTTGAGAATTGTATTTGTTGACATTTGTCACGTTAGTCCATCTTCTCTTAAAGTGGGCTACACACGTTCCGCATTCTGACACCGCAGCCTCTGCATGGGTTACCGTGCGAGGAAGTTCACCCCTCCCAAATAATAGAGTTGGTTCAGTCCATTATGGAACCAACCAACTCAATTTGGGAGAGGAGCGCTTCCTAATAGAGTTGGTTCGGTCCTTGGCCATCTTTTCCAAAAAGTTCTCAGCTACGGATAGCTGGGCTGGCCCGACCGCAACGATACGCGTCAGGGAGGATGGACGGGAGGAAGAGGGCAGGAGGGGCTGAAAAAGCCAGGTTAAAAAAAGAAAGGCATTGGAGGAGGATGCTGCCAAATGTGCCAAGCTTACAGATTTATTTTCAAGAGGACAAACACAAGTGGCAACTGGTAAAGAGAGACAAAGGCCTAATGATAAGCAACATAACTATTCGGCTAACGTTGTAGCCTTGATTAATATCATTGTAGCGTTGTCAACCTATTCTCAAGCAAAATATGAAATTTAATTAAAATATTAGCCTTTTTATATCACCCAAAATATGGCGATCCATAGACTTTGCAAATATTGATATATACTATTGATATTGATATTGAAGTATGCAGTAATATCACTCTTAATTTTTCTTTGTAGCTTCGGAGCAGCAGATAAGAGTCTCCTGCTGAAAATGATGAGCCCGACATTTGCAATGAGGAGGCCATGACTACAGGGACAGGTAGAGAGGATAACAGAGGAAACTATATGAATTAAAGTTATATATTCTAAGAAAGAGCAGTACAGTACTTTATGAACCAACATGCATTGTTTGCTCAGAAGTGGGTGTAGTAAAGGAGTAAATCACCACTATATAATACTCATGCAGAAAAATGATAATGACCATGACAATGACCATGACAATGACCATGACCATGACGGCCCCCATGAGGTCTCACTCCAACAAATCTGGCCTACTGCCTGATCCGAGTCCGACACCCCTGCTATGCCCTTCTGCCTTTTTTAATGTTGTGCATATTTTTTGTTAACTTCTCATCTTAAGTGGATTATTATTGTTGTATTTAACCGTTGCATTATTTGTTGGACCATGGTATTCATAAAAGAACTACAGGATAGTAAGAGCTGAACTGTTGCTTCATTTATCCAATTTCCACGATACCATGAAAAAAGTGGGCTGGTCTTGAGCCTGAAATTCCCAGGCTGAAAAGTGGCCCCATTCCGGCCCTGCTGGCATCATGCTCTGAGTCTGGGTAGCCCACACACACATCTATGAATTTGCACTTATCATCACAGATGACCTGCAGCTGGATGGAATGAAAAAGCTTCCTGTTAAAATAGCAGGCAGCATCCTCCGCTGGGGGCTTCACTCTGACGTGGCAGCCATCAATAGCCCCCACCGCTCTGCTGAAGGCTGCCGACACAGCTAGACGGGCGAAGCGGGCACCTCGGCGTGGGAGTTCCTCTCCTGTAGGGTGGCGGACAACGGTGTACAGGAGCGCAGCCATCTGCCCACTCATCCTGTGCACCAGCCGGTGAACGGTGGCCCGGTGGCCTGTCCAAGGCCCTGGCCACCACCCGATAGGAGGTGGCGGTGGCAAGCCAAAAAAGAAAAACTAGACGGGAGATCTCGGGGCCCCAACCGTGGTCAGTCAGTGCCCAGCACAGCCATGAGGGCGTTGAATGACTCCCGGTGAGCCTGAAGTCCACCCTCATGTCACTGTGGCCATCACAATACAACGCCAGCAGTGGCATTGCAGCATTGATACGGCAGCGCCGCCTGGGACTGGGTGGCTGCTGTAGAGTGTGGGGAGGGGAGGGGAAGGGAAGATTATATTAATATGTGTCATTTTATCAATAAAATGTTGTCATTGAGGTTTTGTAGTCTTTTATTGCGTTTTCTGATTTATATAAGAATTGATGCATGTTTGTCACAAAAATTAATATGCCTGTGTGTTCAATTGCTAATTGCCTTCGCATTGAAAATGCGGAAGGTTATGTTTTGATCGCCGTGTATTTATTTGTATGCGTGTTATTCGCATAACTCAAAAAGTATTAAACCGAATCGCATGAAATTTGGTGGGATGACCATTTGATTAGATTTTGGGATCGATCGGTTCAAAGGTCAAGGTCAAGGTCATGAAAAGGTCAAAATCTTCTTTTTACCATAGCGCGGTCAATTTCTATCCAATTGGCATGCAACTAATGCCAAAATGTTCAGAATTCAACGCCCAATTTTGTGATATGCGAAGGTATGTGCTCTACCAAGTGCCTATTCTAGTTGATTCCTGTATCAGGGTAAACTTCACTACAACAGAGATGTGTATAAAAGTACAGTCAGTCAAAGTAGGCCTATTAGAATATACACTTTTATTAATCCCCAAGGGGAAATTAGTTCTCTGCATTTAACCCATCCTTAGTTATTAAGGAGCAGTGGGCTGCGGTGAAGCGCCCGGGAAGCAACTGGGGGTTCAGTGCCTTGCTCAAGGACACTTCGACTTGCAACTAATGGGGAGAGCGGGGATCGAACCCACAACCCTGCGGTTGCAGGACGGCCCTCTTACCCCACTGAGCTAAAGCCGCCCCTGTGAATTCAAGCAGATGATGCCTATCATTTCAGTGGATAATTCTTAAAACTAATTGGAATCTAGGGACAAACATGTACAGATTTGTCATGTTTTATTTCCATATGGTGTGTATGTGGATTGCAAAGAAGAAGGCTACTTCTGACAAAGATAATTGAGAATCTAGCATACCTAGCGAGGAGAATTTAATTGCAACTACTACATGAAGCTATGCTGTGAAGGTAAGGCAAAATCACAATTAAATTTACATATACCATCTCGACTTCAGCCAGAAGGCGGAGGCCGCGATTGTGGAGGTATCGCAGTTTCCACATGGGGTGGAGAAAGGGGTAAACAAGGGACAACAAGAGGGCAAGAAGTGCTTCATTTAGTCACTTTAAGGGTTCGGGTATCGCAAGCAGATTTATACGTCACTCCCGGCTTAATTTCGCGGGTGCCGTGAACAGATTTGCGTCCGTCACTTCCGCCAAGTGGTTAACGTAAGTGTTCCATTTGAGACGGACTCATCAGCCACGCAGTGCACTGCAATACAGTGCAATACAGTGCACTGAATTGTAGTGTACTGTATTGTAGTGCACTGTATTGCAGTGTACTTCGTAAAGTGTCCGGTAGTAGACACAGCCATTATCAGACACCGTCGTTTTCTCTGGCCCTCTCCCAAATCTGCTGACAGACGAATTGTTTAGCCGAATGTCGTCTTTCAACCGCTGTCGAGATGCCCAATAATGTGGGCTACGTAGACAACTGGAAGACTTTCTGGGGAAAGCCTGATCTGATGAGGAGAGATGGCATCCATCCCACGTTGGACGGAGCGCGTCTCATTTCTGACCACATGACCACGTTGATCACCGTATCCATGACAACCCAGGGTTCAGATCAGTACCCGGAGCAGAGTTGTAGTTTAAAGCCCCACTATGTAGTGTTTCCCTTTTAGCGCCCCCTTCAGTTTTTGAGGTATTTAACGTTTACTTCAGTGTCGTAAATACCCAGTTACGATAGACGCAGCCTCGCAGACACTTGTATTGAGTTGGGATCATGTGTTGTCCTGTATTATAATAGTTATTATTATTATTGTTATTATTTGTACGTGTCACGGGTTATAAAAGGTGACGAGGGGGAGGTGACGCAAGGTTTTTCTTGTTTGGAGCGCGCTGACAGGCGGCGGACTCAGAACGGCAGCAATCCGGCGACTGTTTCTATTTTGGATTTATACCAACGGGCGGGATCACTAATAGAAGACTGCGCAGGAACACTGAACTGGGCCCAGCACCTACCGGACTAGGGTGAAATAGCGCGGGGATTGAACGCGGCGCCTCGCCATGTCTCTGCCTGGTCGGTCAGCTGTTTGCCGGCTTTTGTGGGGGGGGGGGGGGGGTGTGCAGTCATTTACTTTTGTTTTGGGAGACTGCAAAGACTTTGGGACTGTCAGGATCCGGGGATTATACTTCGTTTTGAGTGGGTTTGATTGTTTGTAGTGTATGTGTTCATTTTGGGGGCTTCAGATGCATTGAATTTGATTTAATATAATAACATTTGGGTTTCCGCATATCGACTGTGTGTTTTTCTTTTACGACCATTTGAGCAGAGAGAGTTAACACCAGAATTCGCAGATCCGCCCATTCCCTTTTTTTTTTAGCGTATTGTACCTTTTCCCCTTGATTGAGTTGCTCAGGGCGAATGAAACAACATAACCAAAAGAATGACAACATTTAGTTTAGATGAAATACCGATCGCGTTTTCAGCCTATATACGTTGTTTTCTAAATGTTTGAATGTGGAGTACGTGTGATCGAATACAATATTGTTGACAACACCGAAAAGCTACATAAAAAAGCTACCCTTATACTGTAGCTGCGAGCGTGGAGTGGCACTTTATGACATTGCGTCATCACTGCCAGAAAGCAGGTCGAAGTACATCCGCCCCGGATCGGGCGGCTCCAGAATCCTACATAGCGGAGTTATTTCCCCACAGACCCCCGATGGCGGAGACGCAAATCACCATATTAAAAGTCATTGTAGCGGCACCATTTTTTTCAAGCTGTTATTTTAAGGTACAATTGTTACATAGTGTTGCTTTAACAGCCTTCTCTGCTCTTCCATTGGAGCAGTTACCCCCCCACACCTCTAGAGTAGAGACTGTGTCTGTCCCACGGCCACTTCAATTAAATAAATCAAAAGTAAGCAGAAGAGGAGTCGTACACAATAACCTTATACAAATTAACACAATTATTTCAGCAGTGCAACAAAATAGGTCTATTAAATGTGGTCTCCTAAATATTCGATCTCTGTCATCTAAAGCTGTGTTACTAAATGATTTAATATCAGATAATCACATTGATTTATGTTGCCTAACTGAAACCTGGCTGAGCCATGAAGAATATGTCTGCCTGAATGAATCGACTCCTCCAAGTCATATTAATACTCACATTCCTCGAGGCACCGGTCGAGGAGGTGGAGTAGCAGCCATCTTTGAATCGAGCCTATTAATTAATCCTCAACCAAAATTACACTACACCTCATTTGAAAGCCTTGTTCTTAGTCTTTCACATCCAACCTGGAAAACACTACAGCCAATTCTATTTGTGATTCTGTACCGGCCACCAGGTCCATATTCAGAGTTTATATCTGAATTCTCAGAATTTATATCAAGTTTGGTTCTTAAAACTGATAAAGTTATTATTGTAGGAGATTTTGTTCTTTGCCTTGTTCCCTGCCCGATTGTTGTGTGTCGTGTCCCATATGTCGATTCACTCGTGACCAGTCTGTTTTGAAGTAAAAACATTTGTTTCTCCAACCTGGAGTTGGACAGTTCGTCTGCACCTGAGCTTACCCGTGTGAACCTGTAATCACAGGTCAGGAGGATGCATTCCAACCTGTGTCGACATCTATGTATGTAGGAGCCGAACTTCGGGTTCTAGAGAAACATGTGTTGACAGAAGGACTTCCTGTGATGACAGCGAGCGCTGGTACTTTGCTTGTGATCAGAGAATAAACCTACCAGAACCAGAGAAGTCGTTGGCTGAATTCATCCGAAGGCTCTACCAGGCATCCAATATATTACACACTTTCACCTCTAATGACGTTTCTTTGTTTTAACTGTTAGCACAGGGCTTCTGATTTTGGGAATGTTCATCTAGTAATCAGGAATAAGTAATCCACCATTCAATACCAGCAAACAGTAGAAAGGGTGCTGTAGCTCTGTGCTCAGCCATGTCTGGACGTTCAGAACATAGCATCACATTCAGTTTGCATTGGTTACAACATACTGAAGTGCATCTTCATTGTGTTCTGATAAGAGTGTTGGAGCTACAAGGAAATATCAATGTTGTCAAATATAATGATACCTTATACAAAACAGTCGCCGTGTTGAAGTGAGTTCATCTTTGTTTGCTCCGTTTATTTGAATGTTTGCTGTTGAATCGACTGAAACACAAACACCAAGTCATCCTCAGTTGACTTCATGCTAATTCAAAGCTACAGGAGTGACGCTAGAACATTTGTAAATCAAAGTACTCATTTGAATATGTTCTGAATGTAAAGTTGTCCCATCACACACACCTAACACATGAAGTACTTCTATAAGTACGTACTGTACTACTGCTTACTACAGAAACGGTTTAATCAGTGTACAATATACATTTATATTGTATATTTAGGTTTCCATCCTGCCAAGGACAGAACTTTCTTAATTATACAGTTTAATTATTTGTATATGCTTTTGACTAAAATGCCGTCCCAGTGCATGTGCTCAGGAAAACATGGCCGCCTCAACATGGAAGGAGTTCTGACCGGGCCGACCGGGCCTCCTGTTCCTGAACCAGACAGGACCTGAGCCCTGAGCTCTGGTCTTTGGTCGACCTGTTGTTACCACTAGTGTCTTGTTCTTGATGAGCAAAGCAATGCCGAGCAGAGACCAACATGTGGCTCAGTTCCTTTGAGTTCAGGTGGAAAGTCTGTTTAGTGATGAAGAGTTTAGTCAGTGTGCTGCACGACAACAGAACATCATATTTTACTGGAATAAAAAGCGCTGCATTGAAGCCGTTCTTGAGGCTCGTGTTTGACACGTTGTGTGTTCCAGTCATGAGACTCTGAGCTGAAGTACATGAAGAACTGGTGGAGCAGAAAGATCATTCACATGTTTTATTGAAGAAGAAGCATCACAACAATGAAAGACCACACCGTTACTAATACAAGACCTACATTCAGAATTATGTAACAACTACTGAGCAAGGTTCTTCATGATAACAAGTAAAAGCACTCATGCAGAATAAACTCTTTTAGATAGCTATAATATAATAAGCAGCATGTAAGTGGATGTATTACTCATTAACATGTCAGGAATAGAACCTCAGCCCTTCAGGAAGAACCTGTTAGAACCCTTATTTCATAGAGTAGAACCTGAAGCTGACAGATGGATGTAGAGGAGTAAAAGTCTAAAGGACTATGAGATGGAAACAGGTACTTCACAGCAAAGGGTCTGTACTCGGGTACTTTGGTTCTTTCTATCAATGATGGAGATGAAGAAGAAAAGGAGGAAGAGGAGGAGAAAGGAAGCCTCTGACCAGAGAGGATTGAAAGAACATTACAGCTCATCTCTTCTCTTCTTCTTGCTCTCCTTCTCTTCCTTGTGGAAGACTTTTCCATCCGACTGCTTCTTCCAGCTCAGCTTGATGTCGCCGTTCAGCCCCTGGTCCTTCAGCCTCTGTTTGAGCTGAAACATGGAGAGAAGGACTCTTCACTAGACTTGTTCCCTTACCTCCTGCTTCCTTCCTCTCTCTGTCCTCATGTGAAGCTCTAGAAGGACTCTTCACTAGACTTGTTCCCTTACCTCCTGCTTCCTTTCCCTCTCTGTCCTCATGTGAAGCTCTAGAAGGACTCTTCACTAGACTTGTTCCCTTACCTCCTGCTTCCTTCCTCTCTGTCCTCATGTGAAGCTCTAGAAGGACTCTTCACTAGACTTGTTCCCTTACCTCCTGCTTCCTTCCTCTCTGTCCTCATGTGAAGCTCTAGAAGGACTCTTCACTAGACTTGTTCCCTTACCTCCTGCTTCCTTCCTCTCTGTCCTCATGTGAAGCTCTAGAAGGACTCTTCACTAGACTTGTTCCCTTACCTCCTGCATCCTTTCTCTATCTGTGTCCTCATGTGGAAGCTCTAGAAGAACTCTTCACTAGACTTGTTCCCTTACCTCCTGCCTCCTTCCTCTCTCTGTCCTCATGTGAAGCTCTAGAAGAACTCTTCACTAGACTTGTTCCCTTACCTCCTGCTTCCTTTCCCTCTCTGATCACAACTCTGATCAAAACATAAACTAGGGATGATTAAATGACCTTCAGAATTTAACCGATTAAAAATGTATTAACCGACAATGTATGTTTTGTAAACCATTTTCTCCGGAGCTCATATATATTTACTTTAATACTACAAGAGGGCGCCCCATTTGACATTGTTTTGTTTGGCGGTCAGAAAAATAGGTCAGATAAAAGAATAACACGTAATTTAAATCATAAATATTTTTATATTATTTCAAACTTTTCAAAATTGAAAATTAAAAACATTTGATTTATTTATTGAAAATGACCTAGCGGCCCATCTGCAGTACCTTCACGGCCCACCAGTGGGCCGCGGCCCACACTTTGGGAATCGCTGCTCTAGAGCGTCTCTGTTGTTGGCATGTGTGGAGTCTATCTTCAGTACTGACGTTTCCACGTTGCTCTGCACATAGCTCCTCTACATAGTTCTTAGTAGTCCCTCTACATAGTTCTTAGTAGCCCCTCTACATAGTTCTTAGTAGTCCTCTACATAGTTCTTAGTAGTCCCTCTACATAGTTCTTAGTAGCCCCTCTACATAGTTCTTAGTCGTCCCTCTACATAGTTCTTAGTAGCCCCTCTACATAGTTCTTAGTAGTCCCTCTACATAGTTCTTAGTAGTCCCTCTACATAGTTCTTAGTAGCCCCTCTACATAGTTCTTAGTGGCCCTCTATATAGTTCTTAGTAGCCCCTCTACATAGTTCTTAGTAGCCCCTCTACATAGTTCTTAGTAGCCCCTCTACATAGTTCTTAGTAGCCCCTCTACATAGTTCTTAGTCGTCCCTCTACATAGTTCTTAGTCGTCCCTCTACATAGTTCTTAGTAGCCCCTCTACATAGTTCTTAGTCGTCCCTCTACATAGTTCTTAGTCGCCCCTCTACATAGTTCTTAGTAGTCCCTCTACATAGTTCTTAGTAGCCCCTCTACATAGTTCTTAGTCGTCCCTCTACATAGTTCTTAGTAGTCCCTCTACATAGTTCTTAGTAGCCCCTCTACATAGTTCTTAGTAGTCCCTCTACATAGTTCTTAGTCGCCCCTCTACCTAGTTCTTAGTAGTCCCTCTACATAGTTCTTAGTAGCCCCTCTACATAGTTCTTAGTCGTCCCTCTACATAGTTCTTAGTAGCCCTCTACATAGTTCTTAGTAGTGTCTCTACATAGTTCTTAGTAGTCCCTCTACATAGTTCTTAGTCGCCCCTCTACATAGTTCTTAGTAGTCCCTCTACATAGTTCTTAGTAGCCCCTCTTCATAGTTCTTAGTCGTCCCTCTACATAGTTCTTAGTCGTCCCTCTACATAGTTCTTAGTAGTTCCTCTACATAGTTCTTAGTAGCTCCTCTACATAGTTCTTAGTAGTCCCTCTACATAGTTCTTAGTCGTCCCTCTACATAGTTCTTAGTAGTCCCTCTACATAGTTCTTAGTAGCTCCTCTACATAGTTCTTAGTAGTCCCTCTACATAGTTCTTAGTAGTCCCTCTACATAGTTCTTAGTAGTCCCTCTACATAGTTCTTAGTAGCCCTCTACATAGTTCTTAGTAGCCCTCTACATAGTTCTTAGTAGCCCCTCTACATAGTTCTTAGTAGTCCCTCTACATAGTTCTTAGTCGCCCCTCTACCTAGTTCTTAGTAGTCCCTCTACATAGTTCTTAGTAGTCCCTCTACATAGTTCTTAGTAGTCCCTCTACATAGTTCTTAGTAGTCCCTCTACATAGTTCTTAGTAGCTCCTCTACATAGTTCTTAGTAGTCCCTCTACATAGTTCTTAGTCGCCCCTCTACATAGTTCTTAGTAGCCCCACTACATAGTTCTTAGTATCCCCTCTACATAGTTCTTAGTCACCCCTCTACCTAGTTCTTAGTAGTCCCTCTACATAGTTCTTAGTAGCCCCTCTACATAGTTCTTAGTAGTCCCTCTACATAGTTCTTAGTAGTCCCTCTACATAGTTCTTAGTAGTCCCTCTACATAGTTCTTAGTAGCCCCTCTACATAGTTCTTAGTCGTCCCTCTACATAGTTCTTAGTAGTCCCTCTACATAGTTCTTAGTGGCCCCTCTATATAGTTCTTAGTAGCCCCTCTACATAGTTCTTAGTAGTCCACTACATCTCATGTACCACCTGTTGTTCTGTTGCTAATGAGAGGAAGATGTACCTTCTTCAAGAGGTCCTCCATCACCACCGGGTCATTCAGATCCAGAGAGGAGCTGCTCTTCACCAGCCTCACCTTCACCACTCGCTTTGAAACAGGAGCAACGTCTACAAAACAAACATCAGTCACGACATTTTGGTTTTATAATACTCAACATCCTTGAATGTTTAACACTTTGGATGATGAGTTCTTAGTGGTCCTCTACATCGTTCTTAGTAGTCCCTCTACATAGTTCTTAGTAGTCCCTCTACATAGTTCTTAGTAGCTCCTCTCCATAGTTCTTAGTCGTCCCTCTACATCGTTCTTAGTAGTCCCTCCATAGTTCTAGTAGCCCTTCATAGTTCTTAGTAGCCCCTCTACATAGTTCTTAGTAGTCCCTCTACATCGTTCTTAGTAGCCCATCTACATAGTTCTTAGTCGCCCTCTACATAGTTCTAGTAGCTCCTCTACATAGTTCTTAGTAGTCCCTCTACATAGTTCTTAGTAGCCCTCTACATATTCTTAGTAGCCCCTCTACATAGTTCTTAGTGGCCCCTCTATATAGTTCTTAGTAGTCCCTCCATAGTTCTTAGTCGCCCCTCTACCTAGTTCTTAGTAGTCCCTCTACATAGTTCTTAGTAGCCCTCTACATAGTTCTTAGTCGTCGCTCTTCATAGTTCTTAGTAGCCGCCTACAGTTCTTAGTCGTCCTCTACATAGTTCTTAGTAGTTCTACATAGTTCTTAGTAGCCCTCTACATAGTTCTTAGTAGTCCTCTACATAGTTCTTAGTAGCCCTCATAGTTCTTAGTGGCCCCTCTATATAGTTCTTAGTAGCCCTTCTACATAGTTCTAGTAGTCCCTCTACATAGTTCTTAGTAGCCCCTCTTCATAGTTCTTAGTAGCCCTCTACATCGTTCCTAGTAGTCCCTCTACATCGTTCTTAGTAGCCCCTCTACATAATTCTTAGTAGTCCCTCTACATAGTTCTTAGTAGTGTCTCTACATAGTTCTTAGTAGCCCCTCTACATAGTTCTTAGTAGCTCCTCTCCATAGTTCTTAGTAGTGTCTCTACATAGTTCTTAGTAGTCCCTCTACCTAGTTCTTAGTAGTCCCTCTACATAGTTCTTAGTAGCCCCTCTACATAGTTCTTAGTAGTCCTCTACATAGTTCTTAGTCGCCCCTCTACCTAGTTCTTAGTAGTCCCTCTACATAGTTCTTAGTAGTCCCTCTACATCGTTCTTAGTAGCGCCTCTACATAGTTCTTAGTCGTCCCTCTACATAGTTCTTAGTAGTTCCTCTACATAGTTCTTAGTAGCTCCTCTACATAGTTCTTAGTAGTCCCTCTACATAGTTCTTAGTAGCCCCTCTACATAGTTCTTAGTAGCCCTCTACATAGTTCTTAGTAGTCCCTCTACATAGTTCTTAGTAGTCCCTCTACATAGTTCTTAGTAGCCCCTCTACATAGTTCTTAGTAGTCCCTCTACATAGTTCTTAGTAGCCCCTCTACATCGTTCCTAGTAGTCCCTCTACATCGTTCTTAGTAGCCCCTCTACATAATTCTTAGTAGTCCCTCTACATAGTTCTTAGTAGCCCTCTACATAGTTCTTAGTAGCCCCTCTACATAGTTCTTAGTAGCTCCTCTACATAGTTCTTAGTAGTGTCTCTACATAGTTCTTAGTAGTCCCTCTACCTAGTTCTTAGTAGTCCCTCTACATAGTTCTTAGTAGCCCCTCTACATAGTTCTTAGTAGTCCCTCTACATAGTTCTTAGTAGCCCCTCTTCATAGTTCTTAGTAGTCCCTCTACATCGTTCTTAGTAGCGCCTCTACATAGTTCTTAGTCGTCCCTCTACATAGTTCTTAGTAGTCCCTCTACATAGTTCTTAGTAGTCCCTCTACATAGTTCTTAGTAGTCCTCTACATAGTTCTTAGTAGTCCCTCTACCTAGTTCTTAGTAGTCCCTCTACATAGTTCTTAGTCACCCCTCTACATAGTTCTTAGTAGTCCCTCTACATAGTTCTTAGTAGCCCCTCTACATAGTTCTTAGTAGTCCCTCTACATAGTTCTTAGTAGCCCCTCTACATAGTTCTTAGTAGTCCCTCTACATAGTTCTTAGTAGCCCCTCTACATAGTTCTTAGTAGGCCCTCTACATAGTTCTTAGTAGCCCCTCTCCATCGTTCCTAGTCGTCCCTCTACATCGTTCTTAGTAGCCCCTCTACATAGTTCTTAGTCGTCCACTACATCTCATGTACCACCTGTTGTTCTGTTGCTAATGAGAGGAAGATGTACCTTCTTCAAGAGGTCCTCCATCACCACCGGGTCCTTCAGGTCCAGAGAGGAGCTGCTCTTCTCCAGCCTCACCTTCACCACTCGCTTTGAAACAACAATGTCTAAAAAACAAACGACATCATCAGTCACAACATTTATGACTGATAATAATCAACATCAATGTTTAAAACTTTGATTGATCAAATAGAAAAGTATGGTCATTTTCCATAATTCTTCATGTTTTTGGAGATATTCAAAAAAAATGTGATCTGCAAATGAAGCAAACATTCAAAAGTCCACATGTAAAGTGTGAGTGAATGACAGCTCACCACTGTAGCAGATGAACGCTGACTTGACGTTACAGTCCAGGCTCTCCCATTGTCCATCGGCACTGAAGTCTACTGACAAACAACTCTTGGTGTAAAGCCCAACCAGCTCATTCGGGTTCCAGTTCCTAAATGAGGAGTCACTTCCATCAGACCACTTCCATCCATCTCTGGAAAGGCCGATCCAGACGAACTCTCCATTGATCACAGTAGACAGCCTCGCGTTGTCCTCCATGTTCCTCACGCTGGCCAGGTCTGTGTGGTGTTCTCTGCAGTAGCTCTGGGCCTCAGGCCACGTCATGAGGGTGTTAATGAAGACGTATGTGTCTGGCCCTGAAGGTAGAGCAGAGGGAAGTGCTGAGGAGAGGAACCATGACCGACCACATGACGCAGACCCGTTTACTGTTGCTGAATGAATCTCAGCATGAAGGAGGAATCAACACGGAGCTGCGTGAACATGCTGGTGTAACATAGTCGAAAGGGTCGGCTTAAAGCCAACTCAATGTGAGAACTACGCCACCTGCTGTGGTAAATGTGAACCTGCACAAAGGATTGTGGGGAATCCTCAGTGATGCAGGATTCTTGATAACGTCTCTTTGAATGAGTCTGTGGGTAATATCGTATTAACTCATTGGGAAAGTAAATAAAAGTTGAACTGGCATTATTTGTTTCAATGGTAATAGTCTGAGATTGTATTTGCCATGTTCTCATTCAGTGAACTCTTGTTTGTTGTGCCAGTAAAGATTGTCCAGTACAACAAGCTCACGCTAGCTTGACTCCGTCTTTCTAGACTGAGCATGCTCAGTTGCCCACAGGAGATGCAACGACTCTGTCCCTCGTTATGAATGCAGAATGTAGATGTGGAATAAACTGATGTTCCCACAAGCCTGCACAGCTTCCTCGTCTCGACACTTCGGTCCTATTCTTAAATCAGCTCTTGCCGAAAGTAGAGATTCTTGTCTATCTTGATCTTCACTGGGTGGATCAGCTCCTGTTCTGAGCCCACGGTGTCGACAGCTGGCCGTTCCACTCACGACCGGCTGGGGGAGCGGCTTTGGCGTCTGTGGATACTCTTCGTATGAAGACTCGGAGGATTAAGACCGAGAAGTCTTTCCTCCGAGTCTTCGGGTGGCTGACTGTAAAACTGCTCTGTGAGTATGTTTACTTTCCATACCTGTGCGTGTATCAACTTGTAGATATTATAGCCTCAGGCTCGTTCATTCATGCACCGAAGCCCCTCCCCTGTTGTCTTTCCCACCCGTTCTACACCCAGCACCTCATCACAGGGGCCTCTGGAACGGTCAGTCAGCCAACCGCAAGGCAGACCTCATCTCTGGCTTTGCCATGGAGCAGTCACTTGACTTCCTGGATCACACCAGAGGTCGACCCGGCTGCTCTCTCCTCGGCCTTCTCCTTCAGCCACACATCCAGACCCTCTGGTCCGAGTGGTGGTTCAGGTTTACTCATCTCACCAAATGGAGTTTCTCTCTACCTGCTTCCACTTTGCACCCCTCTGACTTTTGCGTTTCATGCTGTGACAGTGACTCATCCGGTTCAGCTGCACGGTTGTTCTCTAGCGTCCTCCTGGTTCTTTGGAGATTTAATAGAGGAACTAGACCTCCTGTTGAACTTCTCAGAAAACGCCCCCCTCATCCTTCTGGGTGACTTGACCATCCAGACAGAGAAGTCATGTGACCTGTTACTCTTACTTTGGCCTCTTACTCAGTCCCTCCCTCCTACTCACAAAGCAACCACCTGACGACATGTTCACGAGAAGGTGCTCTTCATGTAACCTACCTGTAACTCCTCTTCATGTCTCTGACCTCTTCTTCATCTCTTACTCTCTCTCACTCTCTGGAACCGACAACCCGCCCACGTCTACAGACTCTGCACCTTTAACATTCCCTCTGTCCTCCTCTCTGGCCTCCTCTGTCCTATCTGCCCTCCCTTCAACTGACTCCTTCTCACTCATGCAGCCTAACTCTGCCACAGACGCTCTCCTCTCTTCATCTCTTGATTCTCTTTGTCCTTTTAAGACACGGCCGGTGCTCCAGTCCTCTCCTCTCCGTGGTGGTCTGACTCGGTGCTCCAGTCCTCTCCGTGGTGGTCTGACTCGGTGCTCCAGTCCTCTCCTCTCCGTGGTGGTCTGACTCGGTGCTCTGAGAGTCTTGCGAGCTTCGGAAAGGAAATGAAACCAGCAGACGTCCTGCTCTTCTACAAATCTCTGCTCCCCTCCTTCTCGGCTTCTATCTCTGCAGCCAAAAGCTCGTTCTACCAAACCAAAATTCAGTCTTCTTTCTCTAAGCCCAACAAACTCTTCTGTTTCTTCTACAACCTCCTTGATCCCCCCCATCCCCTCCTCCTTCCACCCTTATACCGAACCACTTTGTCAACTACTTTACAACCAGATGGACGACATACGCTCCTCTTTTACTCATCCATCTTCTATCACTACACTTCCATCAACGTCTTCTTCATCCCCCTCTCCTTGTTTCACCCCCTGTCTCCTGATCAAGTTCTTAGCTTGGTGACCTCCGGCCCCCTGACCACCTGCCCCCTTGACCCCGTCCCGTCTCACATTCTCCAGGCTGTTGCTCCTGACCTCCTGACCTTCTGACTCTCTCCTCTGTCCTTACCTTTCTGCAGCATTTGACACCGTGAACCACCAGATCAATATCTGCTCTCTTCAGGATCTGGTGTTTCAGGCACTGCTCTTTCCCTTTTCTCATCCTACGTCAACGACCGCACTTACCGGTAACTTAGAGAGGATCTGTGTCTGATCCTTGTCCTCTCACTGTGGGGTTCCTCAAGGCTCCGTCCTGGGTCCCCTCCTCTTCTCTCTGTACACTAATTCTCTCGGCTCTGTCATTCGTTCGCATGGCTTTTCCTACCATAGCTATGGTGTGTCTGAACCTTGTTATGACATAGAGTTGTCAAGGGGATTATTAGTGTTGTTCACCTCCCTGCCTGTGCTATGTGTTATGTGTTGTGCTTTTATTGTTTCAGGTATTTGGATAGCTATTTAGGTGGGAACCTGTGTGGTCTCTTAATTCAGAATTAAATATTGGTTTGGAAGTAGTGTCGGCATTTGGGTCCTCTCTCGCTACGACACCATATGACAGATGTATTGTCACTCAGGGTTAGTGAAACAGAAAGGTTCTCCATGAAGTGGAAGAGGTTGGGACAGCTGTGGTCGGGCCAAACACATGTGAACCAATCTCCCTCTGGAGGGAAAACAAAATGGCTTCCAAAGCTCCTCTCATTCAATTCAGTTTATTTGTGTAGCCTAATTTCACAAATTACAAATTTGTCTCGGAGTGCTTTACAATCTGTACACATAGACATCCCTGCCCCAAAACCTCACATCGGACCAGGAAAAACTCCCAAATAACCCTTCAGGGGGGAAAAAGGGAAGAAACCTTCAGGAGAGCAACAGAGGAGGATCCCTCTCCAGGATGGACAGATGCAATAGATGTAATGTGTACAGAAGGACAGATTAGAGTTAAAATACATTCAATGAATATGACAGAGTGTATGAATAGTTCATAGTAGGCATATTCCACGATGGAGACCTCCACGATCCATCAGATGGCGGTAGAGAGGAGGAGTGGGCGGAGACTCAACAGTGGGCGGAGTCTCAACAGGACAGTGGCGTAGTCAGGAGCAGGAATTCCACGACCCAGACCTCAATGATCCATCAGGCAGATAGGATCTATGCCGTCTCATAGGGTCCGATGACCCCATGAGACGTGAAGTCAAAAGGACTCCGGGGAGAAAGCAGAGTTAGTAACGTGTGATTGAGAGATGAACATTCATCCCTAAGGAGAGAAAAAAGAGGAGATAGGAGCTCAGTGCATCCTAAACGTCCCCCGGCAGCTATAAGCCTATAGCAGCATATCAAGGGGCTGGACCAGGTGAACCTGATTCAGCCCTAACTATAAGCTCTGTCAAAGAGGAAGGTCTTCAGTCGACTCTTAAACGAGGTGACTGTGTCTGCCTCCCGGACTGAAGGTGAAGCTGGTTCCATAAAAGAGGAGCTTGATAACTAAAGGCTCTGGCTCCCATTCTACTTTTTAAGACACTAGGAACTACAAGTAGTCCCGCATTTAGTGAGCGTAGCTCTCTAGTGGGGCAATATGGTACTACAAGCTCCTTAAGATATGATGGAGCATCACCAATCAAGGCTTTGTAGGTTAAGAGAAGAATTTTAAAAGTGATTCTTGATTTTACTGGGAGCCAGTGCAGAGCAGCTAGTGCAGGAGTGATGTGATCTCTTTTCTTAGTTTTAGTGAGAATACGAGCTGCAGCATTCTGGATCAACTGGAGGGACCTAAGAGACGTATAGAGCAGCCTGATCATAAGGAGTTGACCTAAGAGACTTATTGAGCAGCCTGATCATAAGGAGTTGACCTAAGAGACTTATAGAGCAGCCTGATAATGATAATAAGGAGTTGACCTAAGAGACTTATAGAGCAGCCTGATAATAAGGAGTTGACCTAAGAGACTTATAGAGCAGCCTGATAATAAGGAGTTGACCTAAGAGACTTATAGAGCAGCCTGATAATAAGGAGTTGACCTAAGAGACTTATAGAGCAGCCTGATAATAAGGAGTTGACTATAGAGACTTATAGAGCAGCCTGATCATAAGGAGTTGACTTAAGAGACTTATAGAGCAGCCTGATCATAAGGAGTTGACTATAGAGCCTTATAGAGCAGCCTGATAATGAGGAGTTGCCTATAGAGCCTTATAGAGCAGCCTGATAATAAGGAGTTGACATAAGAGACTTATAGAGCAGCCTGATAATAAGGAGTTGACTATAGAGCCTTATAGAGCAGCCTGATAATAAGGAGTTGACCTAAGAGACTTATAGAGCAGCCTGATAATAAGGAGTTGACTAAAGAGACTTATAGAGCAGCCTGATAATAAGGAGTTGACTAAAGAGACTTATAGAGCAGCCTGTTAATAAGGAGTTGACCTAAGAGACTTATTAGAGCAGCCTGATAATAAGGAGTTGACCTAAGAGACTTATAGAGCAGCCTGATAATAAGGAGTTGACTAAAGAGACTTATAGAGCAGCCTGATAATAAGGAGTTGACCTAAGAGACTTATAGAGCAGCCTGATAATAAGGAGTTGACTTAAGAGACTTATAGAGCAGCCTGATCATAAGGAGTTGACTATAGAGCCTTATAGAGCAGCCTGATCATAAGGAGTTGACTATAGAGCCTTATAGAGCAGCCTGATAATAAGGAGTTGACCTAAGAGACTTATAGAGCAGCCTGATAATAAGGAGTTGACTATAGAGCCTTATAGAGCAGCCTGATAATAAGGAGTTGACCTAAGAGACTTATAGAGCAGCCTGATAATAAGGAGTTGACCTAAGAGACTTATAGAGCAGCCTGATAATAAGGAGTTGACTAAAGAGACTTATAGAGCAGCCTGATAATAAGGAGTTGACTTAAGAGACTTATAGAGCAGCCTGATAATAAGGAGTTGACCTAAGAGACTTATAGAACAGCCTGATAATAAGGAGTTGACTAAAGAGACGTATAGAGCAGCCTGTTAATAAGGAGTTGACATAAGAGACTTATTAGAGCAGCCTGATAATAAGGAGTTGACCTAAGAGACTTATAGAACAGCCTGATAATAAGGAGTTGACTAAAGAGACGTATAGAGCAGCCTGATCATAAGGAGTTGACTTAAGAGACTTATAGAGCAGCCTGATAATAAGGAGTTGACTAAAGAGACGTATAGAGCAGCCTGATAATAAGGAGTTGACTTAAGAGACTTATAGAGCAGCCTGATAATAAGGAGTTGACTTAAGATACTTATAGAGCAGCCTGATCATAAGGAGTTGACTAAAGAGACTTATAGAGCAGCCTGATAATAAGGAGTTGACCTAAGAGACTTATAGAGCAGCCTGATAATAAGGAGTTGACTTAAGAGACTTATAGAGCAGCCTGATAATAAGGAGTTGATGATTCAAAGAGTCCTTGAGATGTTCTTCATGTGGACTTAAAGGTCAAGTCCTGATCCAGGAGAACAGAGGTCCTCTACAGGGTGTTGGCGCCAGAGCAATGTGGTCTACAGAAACCACTTCACCTGATCATTGATCTCTGAGGTGTTCAGAGTCAAATAATTTCAGTTTTGTCAGAGTTTAACATCAAGTAGTTGCAGCTCATCATGTTTTTATGTCTTTAAGACATTGTAACCGCTCTGTGGCTGTCACCCGTAGGTTTCCCCCCAAAGCACCAAGGATTCGAAACACGAGGGATATTTGGCAATATATTTGGCAATACATTTTCATATATATGTATATAAATATACATATATATAAAAATGTAGTGTTTGTAGACTGAATACTTTTCCCACATCAGTACGTTGAAGCCTGTGAGGAGGCGGGTTGTCGTAGGTTCTAATCCCTAGAAATGAGCCGTGACCAGCAGATCCCGTGAAGAAGCCTCCTACAGGCCTCCTCGGTTTATAAAGGCAAATATCCTCCATCACACACTTTGCATAGAGAGGCTTTAGGAACTGTCCTCAGACGGCCAATCAGACGACGGCGTGATGAACTGTTGTTGTTGTGGGTGAGGCGGTTGTTGTGCGATGCAAAGCAGGACGAGCTGCCCAGAAGCTTCAGATGGAAGGTTCTCTCATTCATCATGCAGACCCCTCGTCCTGCAGGAGGGAACACGGGCATCTTAAACTAAGGCCACGAGAGAGTTGTGATTATACATCATGTCGTGCACACTCACTCTAATGCTACCTGATCCATCCAGCCAAGAGCCAGATACCTGTTATACACACACACACATACCCACACACACCCACACACACTGTCGCGTCACAGGCTGTCCCTAGTGCCGGCTAGGGTGGGGCAGTGCAAGGGAGGAGTAAAAACAGGCAAAATTGCAAGGTTTAAAATGAACGGGAAGATTTATTGCACGGTGGTGTAGTGGCTAGCACTGTCGCCTCACAGCCAGAGGGCCGTGGGTTCAATTCCCGGTGTGGGCGGTCCTTCTGTGTGGAGTTTGCATGTTCTCCCCGTGGCAGCGTGGGTTCCCTCCGGGTTCTCCGGCTTCCTCCCACAGACCAAAGACATGCAGTCAGGTTAATTGATCTCTAAATGTCCCATAGGTGTGAATGTGAGAGTGAATGGTTGTATGTCTCTATATGTGCCCTCGATGGACTGGCGGCCTGTCCAGGGTGTCCCCTGCCTTCGCCCTATGACAGCTGGGATCGGCTCCAGCGCCCCTGCGACCCTAATGAGGATAAGCGGTATAGGATAAGGTTTATTCATTCAAACAAAAATTAAAAAAAGTCCATGTCTCAACAAAAAGGTTCCTTAAACAAAAACTTATCTTTAAGCAAAGTCCGCTGAATAAAGTCGTCCTCTTGTTTGTTCTCTTGCTCTTGTCTTCGTTCTGGAGGCCCTTCCCCTCCTGGCTTGTCCAGCTCCTTCCCTCCTTCCTCTCCCCTCTGTCTCCTCTTAAGCTTCCCAGCCCTGCCTCAATTAGCTGTCCTAAGCACCTGCAGCTGGTGAGTGGTGAGGCAGTCTGGGAGCTGTAGTTTCCACCCGAGCGGCCATTTTGTCAGGTGGCCGCTGTAATCGAGTGGGAACATAGCGTCCCTCCAGTACCTGTCCCCTTGTGATGCCACATGTCCCTCTCCCCGGGCCTGACGTCCTCGGCAGGGCGAAAGAAGACCAGAAGGCATCACGGCGGGACAGGGCATCCGCGTTTCCATGGCGCCGTCCTGGCCTGTGAACAACAGAGAAGTTAAAAGGCTGGAGGCTTAAACACCACCTAGTTACCCTGCTGTTTGTCTCTTTGTTTTTTGCCATCCATTGCAACGGTGAATGATCTGTCACCAGAGTGAATCTTCTTCCCAGCAGGTAGTACTTGAAGGTTTCCAGAGCCCATTGTGGCAGCTGTCCCCAATCTGGCCTCGGCTGCTGGCTGGTTGACAATCAGTCAGCTGCTCTGACTGATTGGCAATCAGTCAGCAGCCGATGCTGCCTGTATAAAAGGGCAGCAGAGCTGGAGGGAAGAAAGAGGGAGCAGAGGCGCAGAGTGTGCGGTCTGCTGGTGTGTTGTTGGCTGACAAATAAATCATGTCGTTCAAACAAACCTCGTGGTTCCGGGCTGATCCTTGGTGCTGGGGGGGGAAACCCACGGGTAGTGGCCATGGAGCTGCTACACTGGAGCCCAACGTGGGGCCCCCGGAAACCCAGCACCTGGAAGGGATGGAGTCTGGGAAACCAGAGGAGGAGCTGATGAGCACCTTGGGCCAGATTCTGGCCAGAATTGAGGAGATGGGGCGGGCAGAGGCAGAGGAGAACCGCCGGTTCCTCAAGGCCCTCCTGGTCCCGCCGGCTCTGCGGTTGAACCCCGTTCCCCAGGACCCGTCGGAGCTGCCGACTCCCGAGGTCCAGGAGCCATCGGAGGTGCCGACTCCCGAGGTCCAGGACCCGTCGGAGCTGCCGACCCCCGAGGTCCAGGACCCGTCGGAGCTGCCGACTCCCGAGGTCCAGGACCCGTCGGAGCTGCCGACCCCCGAGGTCCAGGACCCGCGGAGCTGCCGACCCCGAGCCGACCCGTCGGTGGAGGGCCGCCTCGGATCCCGGGCCCTGTCGGAGGTGCCATCTACCGCTGCTCGGCTCCATCCCGGCTGGTCCCGGCTCCCGTTCCCGGCCCAGCGGGCTTCAGCTTCCCGTCCCCCGCCCGGTCCCCAGAGCCCCCACGTCCCGAGCCCGGTCCGCCAGAGCCCCCTTCTCCGCCCAAGATCTCATGGGGGGGAGGGGGAGTAGGTTAGGCCGGATGGAGCCCCGGCCTAAATCGGGTGGTGGGGATATGTGGCAGCTGTCCCCAATCTGGCCTCGGCTGCTGGCTGGTTGACAATCAGTCAGCTGCTCTGACTGATTGGCAATCAGTCAGCAGCCGATGCTGCCTGTATAAAAGGGCAGCAGAGCTGGAGGGAAGAAAGAGGGAGCAGAGGCGCAGAGTGTGCGGTCTGCTGGTGCGTTGTTGGCTGACAAATAAATCATGTCGTTCAAACAAACCTCGTGGTTCCGGGCTGATCCTTGGTGCTGGGGGGGGAAACCCACGGGTAGTGGCCATGGAGCTGCTACACCCATTTTAAGGCGAGGCACTCTTTTTCCACGGTGGAGAGTTCTTCTCTCTGGGAAGCAACTTCCGACTCAAATAAAGAATGGGGTGTTCCTCACCTTCCTTGATCTGGGCTAGCACAGCCCCCAGACCCACCTCCGAGGCATCTGCCTGGACCACAAACTCCTTGCTGAAGTCAGGGGCAGTAAGGACCAGTTTTGAACACAAGGCCCTCTTCAGGTTGCCAAACGCTTCTTCTGCATCCGGGGACCATGTCACCATCCGGGAGTGTTTCTTGGTCGGCAGTTCTGTAAGAGGGGCTGCTATCTTAGAAAAGTCAGGGATGAACTGCCGGTAATAGTTAGCAAGGCCTAAAAAGGATCTCACCTGCTTCTTGGTCAATGGTTTTGGCCAGTCTTGTATGGCACAGAGTTTTGCCTCCTGGGGTTTGACAAGGCCCCGCCCGATAGTGTATCCCAAGTAGTTTGTCTCCCCGAAGGCCAGCTTACATTTCTTGGGGTTCGCCGTCAAGCCTGCCTGTCGGAGGGACTCCAGCACCTTCTGCACCCTCGGTAAGTGACTTTCCCAGTCTGGGCTCTGAATCACAACGTCATCCAAATAGGCCGAAGCATACTCTTGATGGGGCTTGAGTACCTGATTCATCAAGCGCTGGAACGTGGCAGGCGCTCCAAACAGTCCAAAGGGCATCATCCGGTACTGCCAAAGGCCTCCCGGGGTGGCAAAGGCAGTCTTCTCTTTTGATTCTGCCGATAAGGCGACCTGCCAATAATCCTTTGTGAGGAATCGTGCATAGCCCAGGCTTTCAATCAGCTCGTCAACACGAGGCATGGGATAGGCATCAAATTCAGACACTTCGTTCACTTTTCGGAAATAATTACAAAAACGCACAGATTTGTCCGGCTTGTTGCCCAGAACAATGGGGCTTGACCAGGCACTCTTGGATTCCTCAATCACATTCAACTTTAACATCTTTCTTATCTCCTCGTCAATAAGCTTTTTACGGGCCTCGGGCCCCCAATACGGCTTTTGGTTGACCGTTTTTCCTGGTGGGGTGTGTATTTCATGTTCAACCAGGTGGGTGCAGCCTGGGAGGGATGAAAATACATCCTGGTTACCCTCCACAAGCTCCTTTGCCTGCTGCAGCTGGTGAGGGGACAGGTCCGGGCCAAACTGCACTTGGTCCCGGGCTGGCACTCTGGGTGGAAGACAATTGAACAGCGCCATTTCTTTAAGAGGTTAACATGGTATATTTGCTCCACCTTCCTCTTCCCTGGTTGCCACACTTTATAATTGACTTCCCCAACCTTTTCAATTACCTCATATGGCACCTGCCAAGTAGGCAAGAACTTACATTCCACAGTGGGCACCAGAACTAGGACTCTGTCTCCTGGGCTGAATTCTCTTGGTTGAGCTGCTCGAATGTACGTTGCCCTCTGCTCCCTCTGGGCCCTCTCCATGTGCTCCTTCACAATGGGGAAAAACAGCTGTCATCCTGTCTCTCATCATCCCCACGTGCTCAATCATAGTACGATGGGGACAGGGCTGCTCCTCCTAAGTCTCTTTGGCTATGTCTAGCAGGCCCCTGGGTTTGTGAGAATACAACAGGTCAAAGGGTGAGAAACCGGTGGAAGCCTGAGGAACTTCCCTTATCGCGAACAGAAGGTAGGGTAGCAGCTGGTCCCAGTTTCTTCCGTCTTTGTCGATGGCTTTCCTCAGCATGGCTTTGAGGGTTTTGTTAAAACGCTCCACTAGCCCATCTGTCTGGGGGTGGTAGACTGAGGTTCTCACCTGCTTCTCATGCAAAAGCGCACACAGTTCCCTGGTGACTCTGGACATAAAGGGGGTTCCTTGGTCAGTAAGAATTTCCTTGGGTATCCCTACACAGCTGCTGAAGAGGAAGAGTTCTTTTGCTATTTGCTTAGCATTTGCCTTTCTCAGGGGGACGGGTACCGGGTGGCATAGTCTACTATGACCAAGATGTACTGGTGTCCACGGGCACTCTTGGGCAGTGGCCCCACAATATCCATGCCTACCCTTTCAAAGGGGGTTTCTATGATCGGCAATGGGATAAGGGGGTTTCTATAAGTGGGTTTTGGTGCGGTGATCTGATAATCTGGGTAGCTGCGGGAGTAGTACTCTACCTCTTTGTGGACTCCTGGCCAAAAGAACCTCTGCAACACCCTCTCTTTGGTCTTTTCTACCCCCAAGTGGGCTCCTAACAAGTGGGTGTGGGCTGACTGCAGAACGGTGGAGCGGTGAGGTTTGGGCACAAGTAGTTGTTCCACAATTTGCTCCTTACTTTTGGTAACCTGATATAAGAGGCCGTTTTTCACAGAAAAATGAGGGTAGGAAGGAGTCTCCCAGGTTCCCACCAATGTTCCCTCTAGCACCTGGACATTTCCTATAGGGCATTTCCCAGTGTGGGGTCCTGCATCTGCGCTGTTCCATACTGACCTTTAAGGGGCGACCTTTCAAGGGGACCCTCAACATCCTCGTCACTTGGCCCCGGTTGTGGCTCGAAGCCGTCCGATTCTGAGCCACTAGGTGCCCCGGCCAAGGCTTGTACTGAAACTGGTGGGAAAGAACCGTGTGTGGCAACATTAACCCAGGTGTTATTTGTTTCGCAATCGTTTGCCTTACGTTTCCGGGGCTCACGACCGAGTATCTTCAGGGCTTCCCTCCACAGCATTGGGAAGGCCGGGCAGTCACGCCCAATCAGGACCGGGACAGGAAGATTTCTGATTACTCCCACCTCGACTTCAAACATTCCCTTAGTTGTAGTTAGTTTCACCACGGTGGTGGGGTACTCGTGGGTGTCTCCGTGGACACACACCACCGGGACGGGGTCACCTTGAGCAGGGGAAGATGCTTCCAGGACGGCCTCCTGTATCAGGGTCCTGGAACTTCTCGAATCGAGCAAGGCTTCTACATCCCGTTGAGTCACAATTACGGGGCAAGTGGGTCGCCGGCCTCCACCTTCACCCAGGAGGGCAGCAAAATGAACATGGGGGCCACTGGCGGAATCAGCTGTGGGCATGGGCTCATCTAGCTTTTGACACTGTCATGAGATGTGGCATAATTCGCCACAGCGATAACACTGGCGGAGCTCTGGGGTCGGACATGCTCGTGGCTGCCCAGGTTGCCTATCCTCTCTATAGGGTGGGCTGGACTGGGTGTTGGCCGGCGTAGAACCTCTTTGGCGATGCGCCCTTGGCTGGGCGGGCACAAAAACCCCAGGCTCTGTACAGGGTGGGCGGAGCATTTCTGCAGCTGCCTGGTACTGCTCAACAGCTTCTATTAACTCAGTAGCTGTTCTTACATTCTGGTGACTAATTGCACTTTTTGCTTCATAAGGCAGAGCCCGTAAATACCGGTCCATAACCAGGGTCTCGATGATGTCGGCCGGGCTGCGTCGGTCTGGTACCAGCCACCTTTTTGTCACTTATCAATTCATGCATTTTGGACTGGGGTGTATCTCCCCTTTGGAAAGACCAGTTATGGAAACGTTGGGCCATGCTAAATTTGGTAAGGCCCTGGCGACTCAGAATCTCTAATTTTAATTGGTCATAGTCTTGGGCAATATTGGCCTCCACATCCTGAAAGGCTTTAAGTGCCTCACCTGAGAGGAAAGGAGCCAGGAGTCCAAACCACTGCCTCCTCGGCCACTCCTCTCGAACTGCCGTAGCTTCAAAGGCATGAAGGTAAGCTTCCACATCATCAGAAACTCCTAGTTTTGGGATGAAGTCCGCTACCTTGGGTTTCACCCTTGGTACCTGTTGGAGCTCCTGCTCTTTGAGTTGATTAGCCCTTACTTGTTGTTGCAACAGGGCTGCATTGATTTCTTGCTGGGCCCTCTGGCTCTCCACCAGCATCTGCACCCGCGACTCCATTTGGGATGGGTGGCCTGGTATTTGAAGTTCTGAAAAAAACATGGCCAAGTCGTCAATATCTTCACTCCCAATCATCCGCACTTAGGCCCCAGTGTCCGCATTCTCCACCATCTGTCACGTCACGGGCTGTCCTTAGGGCCGGCTAGGGTGGGGCAGTGCAAGGGAGGAGTAAAAACAGGCAAAATTGCAAGGTTTAAAATCAACGAGAATGTTTATTCATTCAAACAAAAATCAAAAAAAGTCCATGTCTCAACAAAAAGTGTCCCGGTGGAGAAAAAGGTTCCTTAAACAAAAACTTATCTTAAGCAAAGTCCGCTTAACAAAGTCGTCCTCTCGTTCTTCAATTTGGGCTTGTCTTCGTTCTGGAGGCCCTTCCCCTCCTGGCTTGTCCAGCTCCTTCCCTCCTCCCCCCCCCCCCCCACACACACATACCAAGGCACCATTTAAAATCCAAAGCCTTTGCCCAAACCTGAGTGTGTGATGATATGGGTTGGTGATGTGTAATACGACCCCACGGGGGGCCAGGCCAAGTCCCTGAGGTAGTCCTACGTACCCCCCCACATGTCTCATCTTCTTGTTGACCTGAGTGCGCATGCTATGAAACTTATTTGTGATTTTCATTGTGTGTCCGATGACATTCCCTCCCTAACCTCTGCCATAACTCATGGCATTGGCTTGATGACACTACAGCGGTCCATCAGCGTGCCTATTGGGGGAATCCGGTTCAGAGGCCAGTCCTGAAACAGGAGCTTGAGGATCTTGTGCAGAACGGCGTTTCAGTACCAAGTTCCAGTCCGTGGAGTCCCCCGTCTCCTGGGTACCAGGTCTGATGGGAGTCCCAGGTTGTACTGACCCTGCAAAGTGAAAGCTGTAATGTCCTAGAAGCACATCCATGACCCCTCCATGAGGACCGCATTGATGAGGTCGGTCCTGCTACATATGTATGACACACTGAAAGGATGTTGGCCAGAGCCTCCAATGCCACGCTCCAGAACCGTCAGCTTCAGTTCCTCCTGACGGTTTCCTCCAACACGCCGTGATGCCATTTGGTAAGTGTCACCTCCTGCTGCTTCTCAAGGCGAGGACCTGCAGTCCGGGGAGACGTCCAGGACTGGAGAGCAGATCTAGATGTTACTGTCGTCTGTTCTGATGACCGGGTTGGTCACATGACTACGTTGAGAGAAGTCTTCAAACGTCTTTTGACCTCAGCCCTTACACTCAACATTAGTTTTGGCAAAGCCTTGTTAGAGGAACTTTGGAAGCCGTTTGTTTTCCCTCCAGAGGGAGGTTGGTTCACATGTGTTTGGCCACAGCTGTCCCAACCTTTCCTACTTCATGGAGAACCTTTCTGTTTCACTAACCCTGAGTGACAATACATCTTGTGAAATGTTACTCCTACTTTTTTACATATTCTTTGGTTATCATGTGTTGGTCCGTCTTCATCTCCTCGAGTAGACAAGAGGGGACTGTTGTGGCTGGATTTCTTCCTTTTTGGTCCATTCTAACTGATCTCTTAACCTGATGCATATAAACTTGTATCTCTCTCCTCTCTGACTGCTGGTGAGACGCCTCTGGACCTCAAGTAATCAAACACCCACAGGACACAGAGAGTTTGGATCAGAGTTCAATTCATGTAGATTTATTTGTAACCAACAGTTTCACAAATAAACCTGGTCTGGGTCCGATATTAACGACCTCCCTCCACATCTGTCTTTCCCAAGCCCCGAACAAACACAAACACATATTATTTATACATCACACTCAATGCAGGTGCCGCCTCCGTCCACTCCCTCATTACATATCAGTTCTCGTCACTCAGAGTGAACTCAGTGTGACCCCTGTCCCAGTCCAAGCTGGTTACTTTAAGGAATGTGAGGTTCTTGCTGACGTCTCCCCCCTCGTTACTTCCCTTATCGTTATTGTGTCTGAGCCTCCTGGTCCTCTCTGCAGTCTCCTCTCTACCGGTTAAGACTGGAGCAGCACAAGGCCGCTGGGTCTGTCTCTGTCTGGCGTTGTTGACCCTTGTCTGAGGGAGAGAGCTGTGTGTGCCCTCTCAATCATCTTTGTAGATGTAATTTAAGCCTAATATAACACAATGTAAAAGTTTAATACACCCTATGTATATATGTTGTAGAAGCACACAATTTGAAACATTTTTCCCACCACAGGATGTAACAGACCCCTTCTTCCTTTCCTCACTTCCTCCCTCAAGCCCTTTCCACTTCCTAAATGTAACCCCTTCCATCTCTCTAAACCATTTGAAACCCATATCACTCCTACTCTGGTCTTTGTTAGTAAAATGATATTAAAGTCCAAAATGCAAATGTTGCAGAACTTTGCATGAGATGTACTTTAGTAGTGAACCCGCCTGACAGAGAGGACCAGAGAGGAGACGACAGAGGACCCGAGAGGAGACCGGAGAGGAGACCAGAGAGGAGACCAGAGAGGAGACCACAGAGGACCCGAGAGGAGACCAGAGAGGAGACCAGAGAGGAGACCCGAGAGGAGACCCGAGAGGAGACCACAGAGGACCCGAGAGGAGACCAGAGAGGAGACCCGAGAGGAGACCACAGAGGACCCGAGAGGAGACCAGAGAGGAGACCAGAGAGGAGACCAGAGAGGAGACCACAGAGGACCCGAGAGGAGACCACAGAGGACCCGAGAGGAGACCAGAGAGGAGACCAGAGAGGAGACCAGAGAGGAGACCAGAGAGGTGACCCGAGAGGACCAGAGAGGAGACCACAGAGGACCCCAGAGAGGAGACCAGAGAGGAGACCAGAGAGGACCAGAGAGGAGACCACAGAGGACCAGAGAGGAGACCAGAGAGGAGACCACAGAGGACCCGAGAGGACCAGAGAGGAGACCAGAGAGGACCAGAGAGGAGACCACAGAGGACCAGAGAGGAGACCAGAGAGGAGACCACAGAGGACCCGAGAGGACCAGAGAGGAGACCAGAGAGGAGACGAGGGGACCAGAGAGGAGACCAGAGAGGAGACCAGAGAGGAGACGAGGATGGACAACCTTCTTCTAAGCGTCATCGTCGTGTCAGGCAAGACTTTAATATGTTTTCTTTAGTGCTGTGAAAAATAACGCGTTAACGCGTTATGATTAAATTACAGGATTAATTAGTTAATTTCTTTTAACGCATTTAACGCATGCGCAGAATGAGCTTCCAATCCGTCTGTTGTTGGTCGTCTCTCCAGCAGCATGTCATTCTGTCTCTATGTGTCGCGTTAACACGACTCCGATTTCCATCTCGCGCGCCGCAGAGCTCCGATGCCGTCGTGTGCGCGCACATCGGACGAAAAAAAGTCACTTGCCCCCGTCAACAACTCTTCTCGGCTCGTGCGGCAGAGCTCCGATGCTGGCGCGCGCACTGGTGAGCAAGTTATGTGCCCCCCTGTGTATAAATGTATATATGTGATTAATCATGATTAATCCACAGAAACCTGTGATTAACCTGATTACAAATTTTAATTGTTTCACAGCCCTAATTTTCTTCTTTTACGATCCTCTACATTATTATCAAACTGTTTCATAATTTGTCCCTGTGACATTCCCCTTACTTGCCCTTCTTTAATTTAATTTGACTTTCAAGTAAAATGATAATTGGCATGAGTGAGCTAAGTTATTAATATTAAACGTGATCAATACGCCGTGTGTCCACCAGGACTGTGGGCCGTCTCATCAACGACTGTACGCCGCTACCATGTTGTTGATGAGCTGAAGACCATGACTGAAGCCCAGCGCCACTGCAGAGAGAACTACATGGACCTGGCCACGATACGAGACCTGGAGGACCTGGAGACCCTGAAGACCCTGAAGACCCCCATCCAATCAGTGAGTTTCATGACGCCAGTGACAGGTGGTCTGAGGGTTCTACAGTCACACAGTGAGCATGCAGAGGAACTGGACTTCAGTGTGTACTTGTACTTTACTGCAGTACTTTAGTTCAATCAAGCGACATTTCAGAGGGACATTTATTTGAGTTACTTAACAGATCAAGAATTTATAAACAAATCATATCGTCTTTAGCTTCCATCCATCAGCTCATCTGTCCCCAACGTTGTGACACCTTTAGTCCACTGTGAACAGAGTGATGGCAGAAATAAAACCTGTTTCCATGTTCATATTATGAAATGAAATATTGCTTCCAGCGAGCCTGGGCAGGACTGTATGATGACGTGGACAGCTGGAGGTGGTCACTGTCCAACGCAAGCTTCTACAAACCCGGGGAGACGGAGTTCAGACGATGGCAGCTTGGAGAACCGCACAACCGCTTAAAAGAATACTGCACATTATTGACTCCAGATGGGGAATGGCGCGACATCATGTGTGACGAAATTCTACCTCCAATCTGCTACGATGTCACAGGTGAGAATATCAAAGCTACTACAGGGAACTTCCATGTAGTGTTGGTTCTGGTGCCCCCTGTGGACTAAAGTGGTAGTGTTGGTTCTGGTGCCCCCTGTGGACTAAAGTGGTAGTGTTGGTTCTGGCACCCCCTGTGGACTAAAGTGGTAGTGTTGGTTCTGGCGCCCCCTGTGGACTAAAGTGGTAGTGTTGGCTCTGGCGCCCCCTGTGGACTAAAGTGGTAGTGTTGGTTCTGCTGCCCCCTGTAGACTAAAGTGGTAGTGTTGGTTCTGGCGCCCCCTGTGGTCTAAAGTGGTAGTGTTGGTTCTGGTGCCCCCTGTGGACTAAAGTGGTAGTGTTGGTTCTGGCGCCCCCTGTGGACTAAAGTGGTAGTGTTGGTTCTGGTGCCCCCTGTGGACTAAAGTGGTAGTGTTGGTTCTGGTGCCCCCTGTGGACTAAAGTGGTAGTGTTGGTTCTGGTGCACCCTGTGGTCTAAAGTGGTAGTGTTGGCTCTGCTGCCCCCTGTGGACTAAAGTGGTAGTGTTGGTTCTGACGCCCCCTGTGGACTAAAGTGGTAGTGTTGGTTCTGGCGCCCCTTGTGGTCTAAAGTGGTAGTGTTGGTTCTGGTGCCCCCTGTGGACTAAAGTGGTAGTGTTGGTTCTGCTGCCCCCTGTGGACTAAAGTGGTAGTGTTGGTTCTGTCGCCCCCTGTGGACTAAAGTGGTAGTGTTGGGTCTGGCGCCCCTTGTGGTCTAAAGTGGTAGTGTTGGTTCTGGTGCCCCTTGTGGTCTAAAGTGGTAGTGTTGGTTCTGGCCCCCTGTGGTCTAAAGTGGTAGTGTTGGTTCTGGCCCCCTGTGGTCTAAAGTGGTAGTGTTGGTTCTGGTGCCCCCTGTGGTCTAAAGTGGTAGTGTTGGTTCTGGCGCCCCTTGTGGTCTAAAGTGGTAGTGTTGGTTCTGGTGCCCCCTGTGGTCTAAAGTGGTAGTGTTGGTTCTGGCCCCCTGTGGTCTAAAGTGGTAGTGTTGGTTCTGGCCCCCTGTGGTCTGAAGTGGTAGTGTTGGTTCTGGCGCCCCCTGTGGACTAAAGTGGTAGTGTTGGTTCTGGCGCCCCTTGTGGTTTAAAGTGGTAGTGTTGGTTCTGGCGCCCCTTGTGGTCTAAAGTGGTAGATTCAAGATTCAAGATTCAAGATTCAAGATGTTTTATTTGTCACATACACACACAGGGTGTGCAGTGAAATGAAAGTGGCAATGCTCAGCAGGAATGTGCAAGGGCAACAAGTACACACTATTTACAAATAAAAAACAACAAAAAAAACAACAACACAATATTTACAGTAAGTGTGTGTGTGTGTGTGTGTGTGTGTGCCTAAGAGGGGCAGTTGTGTGGGTCTATGTGGGGGTCCTGGTGAGGTCGGAGTTCACAGTCCTGATGGCCTGAGGAAAGAAACTCCGTCTCAGTCTCTCTGTTCTTGCAGCGTGACTACGGAGGCGCCTGCCTGACCGCAGCAGCTGAAACAGTCTGTTGTTGGGGTGGTGAGGATCCTTCATGATCCTGCCGGCTCTGGTTCTGCACCTCCTGGTGTACAAGTCCTGCAGGGTGGGGAGTGTAGTTCCAATAGTGCGCTCAGCCGAACGCACTACTCTCTGCAGAGCCCTCCTGTCCTGAGCGGAGCAGTTGCCAAACCAGGCTGTGATGCTTCCTCTCAGGACGCTCCACAGCTCCAGAGTAGAAGGACTGAAGGATCCTCTGGGAAACTTTAAATTTCCTCAGCTGCCTGAGGTGGTAGAGGCGCTGCCTTGCCTTTCTCACCAGAGTGTCTGTGTTTGTGACCATGTCAGATCCTCGGTGATGTGGACTCCCAGGTATTTATACCCGCTCACCCTCTCCACAGTAGTCCCGTTAATCCCCAGTGGTGAGTACGTCCTCTGTTGTTGTACCTTCCTAAAGTCCACAATCAGCTCCTTAGTTTTGGTGACATTCATGATGAGGCTGTTGTCCTGGCACCAGAGTGACAGATCAGCAACTTCCTCCAGGTAGGCCTTCTCGTCGTTGTGGGAGATCAGGCCCACCACCACTGTGTCATCCGCAAACTTGATGATGGTGTTGGAGCTGAACCTGGCCACACAGTCATGTGTGTACAGGGAGTACAGTATGGGCTGAGGACGCAACCCTGGGGGATCCTGTGTTCAGGGTGAGGGATTTGGAGGTGTGTCCCACCCTGACCACCTGTGGCCTGGCGGTCAGGAAGTCCAGGATCCAAGCACACAGGGGGTGTTCAGTCCCAGCTCAATCAGCTTGCCGCCAGTCTGGAGGGGACTATGGTGTTGAAAGCTGAACTATAATCAATGAACAGTAGTCTCACATAGCCCCCTCTGGCTGTCCAGATGAGAGAGTGTGGTGTGCAGTACCTGGGAGACAGCATCATCCGTGGATCTGTTTGGGCGATAAGCAAACTGCAGCGGGTCCATGGAGGAAGGAGGAAGGCGCAGATGTAGTCCTTTATCAGCCTCTCAAAGCATTTCATGACCACCGAGGTGAGGGCCACGGTCGGTAGTCATTCATACATGCTGGGAAGCATTCTTGGGCACAGGGACAATAGTGGATCTCTTGAAGCAGGCGGGACCACGGACTCAGCCAGGAGAGGTTGAATATTGTGGTGAACACTGGAGCTAGCTGGTTAGCACAGGTCTTCAGTACTGCCCAGATATGCCATCTGGACCTGCAGCTTCTGGTGTTCACCCTCAACAGAGCCCTCCTCACACTGTGCTCGGTCACAGAGAGTGTGTGTTCATCCCCAGCGGTAGAACTCACCTCGGCTACGCTAACGGTGTTGTTGTTAGCGGCGAGCTAGCGCTGTTGTTGCTAGCCTCAAACCGTGCATAAAATGAGTTCAGGTCGTCCGCTAGGGATGCGTCGGCACTCACCATTGCGCGGGGTCTGCTCCGGTAGTTTGTAATAGTCCGTAGCCCCGCCATAGGCGCCTGGTGTCGCGCTGCTCCATCTGTGATTCCACTCTGTCTCGGTACCTCCTTTTGGCGTTCTTCACCGCCCTCCTCAGTCCATAGACCGCTGCCTTGTACTCGTCCATGCGGATACAAGACCGGAGTTATAGGCAGCAGTACGGGCGTTCACAGCTTCACGGATGGATCTATCAACCCACGGCTTTTGATTAGGAAAGACCCTAACTTTTACCGTGGGGACGATGGTGTCCGTTAAGCGTTGCTATGAGGCTCATTGCTACTTCAAACCGCTGGACGTCACTGGAACTGGATTGGATCATGACCCAGGCGACAATACTCAGCGGTCCTGTAGCTCAGCCTCTTATTGGTCAGACCACCGCATTACGTTCCTCGTCACTACCGCTTCCCGCGATCCTTTGTTTATACTCCGTAAGCAGAAAAATGGCGGCAAGTTCTGATTTCCCTAATGGAGGGATAGAGACAGCTTTGTAGCCTCTCTTGAATGGCGTATAGCAGTGGTCCAACGTTCTTTCCTCTGGTAGCACACGTAATGTGCTGGTGAAAGTTCGGCATGACTTTTTAGGTTTGCCTTGTTAAAGTCCCCAGCCACCACCACAGCGTGGGATACTTGTTCTGATGCCGACATAACACATCGTGTAGGTCCGATAGTGCTACGTCGGTGTCCGCTTGTGGTGGAATGTGACGGCTGTGGTGATGACCGAGCTGAACTCCCGGGAAAGGTAGAATGGGCGCATGAGATCGTCAGATGTTCCAGGTTCGTGAGCAGGAACGAGAAAGAGTCTTAATGTTTTTGGGGTCACACCACATGTTGTTTGTCATGAAGCAGACCCCTCCACCCTTAGATTTACCAGACTCTTCCGTTCTGTCTGCACGGAAAACAGAGAAGGACTCGGTTGGACATATGACTCGATCCGCACCAGCGGGTCAGCCAAGTTTCCGTCAGACAAAGATGTTACAATCCCGCATGTCCCGTTGGAATCTGATCCTTGCCCTAAAATCATCCATCTTATTTTCCAGAGACTGGGCGTTGCAAGAAGGATGCTGGGCAGAGGTGGACGGTGAGCTTGAACTCTCAGTCTGTTCAATTCCGCTCCGTTTCCCTCGATGTTTCGTCGTCTCCCGTAATGGCTCCACTGCTGTTGTTGTGGTTCGCTCGACGATCTCTGCCCGGCCACGCTGGATCGATGGAAAAAGTGGACAAAACCCTTGTTTTGTGCTAAAAGTTTATGTCCAAAAGTGTGCTGCGTCGATATGTTGTTAGTGCCGATGTGTTTGTGGCAAAGAAAATATTAAAATAAACACAAAAACTAAAAGAGCGCACAATCTCCGCGCGGTTGGTTCTGGCGCCCATAATGGTTTTAAAGTGGTAGCGAAGTGTTGGTTCTGGCGCTGTGGTCTAAAGTGGTAGTGTTGGTTCTGGCGCCCCCTGTGGTCTAAAGTGGTAGTGTTGGTTCTGGCGCCCCCTGTGGTCTAAAGTGGTAGTGTTGGTTCTGGTGCCCCCTGTGGACTAAAGTGGTAGTGTTGGTTCTGGCGCCCCTTGTGGTCTAAAGTGGTAGTGTTGGTTCTGGTGCCCTCTGTGGACTAAAGTGGTAGTGTTGGTTCTGGCGCCCACTGTGGACTAAAGTGGTAGTGTTGGTTCTGGTGCCCCTGTGGACTAAAGTGGTAGTGTTGGTTCTGGTGCCCCCTGTGGACTAAAGTGGTAGTGTTGGTTCTGGCCCCCTGTGGTCTGAAGTGGTAGTGTTGG
The DNA here is from genome assembly GCF_029220125.1 of Pseudoliparis swirei. Lineage (NCBI taxonomy): Eukaryota > Metazoa > Chordata > Actinopteri > Perciformes > Liparidae > Pseudoliparis > Pseudoliparis swirei. The sequence continues at coordinate 23,639,275 of NC_079399.1, read as the reverse complement.
CCTACTGCCCCTGTGGACTAAAGTGGTAGTGTTGGTTCTGGCGCCCCTGTGGACTAAAGTGGTAGTGGTTCTGGTGCCTTGTGGACTAAAATGGCAGTTGGTGGTGTGTCGCCCCCTGTGGACTAAAGTGGTAGTGTTGGTTCTGGCCCCTGTGGACTAAAGTGGTAGTGTTGGTTCTGGCCCCCTGTGGACTAAAGTGGTAGTGTTGGTTCTAGCCCCTGTGGTCTAAAGTGGTAGTGTTGGTTCTGGTGCCCCTGTGGACTAAAGTGGTAGTGTTGGTTCTGGCGCCTTGGACTAAAGTGGTAGTGTTGGTTCTGGCCCCCCTGTGGTCTAAAGTGGTAGTGTTGGTTCTGGCCCCCCTGTGGACTAAAGTGGTAGTGTTGGATCTGGCCCCCCTGTGGTCTAAAGTGGTAGTGTTGGTTATGGCGCCCCCCTGTGGACTAAAGTGGTAGTGTTGGTTCTGGCCCCCCTGTGGTCTAAAGTGGTAGTGTTGGTTCTGGCCCCCTGTGGACTAAAGTGGTAGTGTTGGTTCTGGCCCCCCTGTGGTCTAAAGTGGTAGTGTTGGTTCTGGCCCCTGTGGTCTAAAGTGGTAGTGTTGGTTCTGGCCCCTGTGGTCTGAAGTGGTAGTGTTGGTTCTGGCGCCCCCTGTCGACTAAAGTGGTAGTGTTGGTTCTGGTGCCCCCTGTGGACTAAAGTGGTAGTGTTGGTTCTGGTGCCCCCTGTGGACTAAAGTGGTAGTGTTGGTTCTGGTGCCCCCTGTCGACTAAAGTGGTAGTGTTGGTTCTGGCCCCCTGTGGTCTAAAGTGGTAGTGTTGGTTCTGTCGCCCCCTGTGGACTAAAGTGGTAGTGTTGGTTCTGGCGCCCCTTGTGGTCTAAAGTGGTAGTGTTGGTTCTGGTGCCCCCTGTCGACTAAAGTGGTAGTGTTGGTTCTGGCCCCCTGTGGTCTAAAGTGGTAGTGTTGGTTCTGGTGCCCCCTGTGGACTAAAGTGGTAGTGTTGGTTCTGGCCCCCTGTGGTCTAAAGTGGTAGTGTTGGTTCTGGTGCCCCTGTGGTCTAAAGTGGTAGTGTTGGTTCTGATGCCCCCTGTGGTCTAAAGTGGTAGTGTTGGTTCTGGCCCCCCTGTGGTCTAAAGTGGTAGTGTTGGTTCTGGCCCCCCTGTGGACTAAAGTGGTAGTGTTGGTTCTGGCCCCCCTGTGGTCTAAAGTGGTAGTGTTGGTTCTGGCCCCCCTGTGGACTAAAGTGGTAGTGTTGGTTCTGGCCCCTGTGGACTAAAGTGGTAGTGTTGGTTCTGGCCCCCCTGTGGTCTAAAGTGGTAGTGTTGGTTCTGGCCCCCCTGTGGACTAAAGTGGTAGTGTTGGTTCTGGTGCCCCTGTGGACTAAAGTGGTAGTGTTGGTTCTGGTGCCCCTGTGGACTAAAGTGATAGTGTTGGTTCTGCTGCCCCCTGTGGACTAAAGTGGTAGTGTTGGTTCTGGCCCCCCTGTGGTCTAAAGTGGTAGTGTTGGTTCTGGCCCCTGTGGTCTAAAGTGGTAGTGTTGGTTCTGGCCCCCCTGTGGACTAAAGTGGTAGTGTTGGTTCTGGTGCCCCCTGTGGACTAAAGTGGTAGTGTTGGTTCTGGCCCCCCTGTGGTCTAAAGTGGTAGTGTTGGTTCTGGCGCCCCTGTGGACTAAAGTGGTAGTGTTGGTTCTGGCGCCCCTTGTGGTCTAAAGTGGTAGTGTTGGTTCTGGTGCCCCCTGTGGACTAAAGTGGTAGTGTTGGTTCTGGTGCCCCCTGTGGTCTAAAGTGGTAGTGTTGGTTCTGGCGCCCCCTGTGGACTAAAGTGGTAGTGTTGGTTCTGGCCCCCTGTGGTCTAAAGTGGTAGTGTTGGTTCTGGCGCCCCCTGTGGTCTAAAGTGGTAGTGTTGGTTCTGGCCCCCTGTGGACTAAAGTGGTAGTGTTGGTTCTGGTGCCCCCTGTGGACTAAAGTGGTAGTGTTGGTTCTGCTGCCCCCTGTGGACTAAAGTGGTAGTGTTGGTTCTGGCGCCCCCTGTGGACTAAAGTGGTAGTGTTGGTTCTGATGCCCCCTGTGGACTAAAGTGGTAGTGTTGGTTCTGGCACCCTGTGGTCTAAAGTGGTAGTGTTGGTTCTGGCCCCCCTGTGGACTAAAGTGGTAGTGTTGGTTCTGGCCCCCCTGTGGACTAAAGTGGTAGTGTTGGTTCTGCCCCCTGTGGACTAAAGTGGTAGTGTTGGTTCTGGTGCCCCCTGTGGACTAAAGTGGTAGTGTTGGTTCTGGCGCCCCTTGTGGTCTAAAGTGGTAGTGTTGGTTCTGGCGCCCCTTGTGGTCTAAAGTGGTAGTGTTGGTTCTGGTGCCCCCTGTGGTCTAAAGTGGTAGTGTTGGTTCTGGCGCCCCCTGTGGTCTAAAGTGGTAGTGTTGGTTCTGGCGCCCCCTGTGGACTAAAGTGGTAGTGTTGGTTCTGGTGCCCCCTGTGGACTAAAGTGGTAGTGTTGGTTCTGGTGCCCATGTGGTCTAAAGTGGTAGTGTTGGTTCTGGCCCCCATGTGGTCTAAAGTGGTAGTGTTGGTTCTGGTGCCCCCTGTGGACTAAAGTGGTAGTGTTGGTTCTGGCGCCCCCCTGTGGACTAAAGTGGTAGTGTTGGTTCTGGTGCCCCCTGTGGACTAAAGTGGTAGTGTTGGTTCTGGTGCCCCCTGTGGACTAAAGTGGTAGTGTTGGTTCTGGTGCCCCCTGTGGTCTAAAGTGGTAGTGTTGGTTCTGGTGCCCCCTGTGGACTAAAGTGGTAGTGTTGGTTCTGGTGCCCCCTGTGGACTAAAGTGGTAGTGTTGGTTCTGGTGCCCCCTGTGGACTAAAGTGGTAGTGTTGGTTCTGGCGCCCCTTGTGGTCTAAAGTGGTAGTGTTGGTTCTGGTGCCCCTGTGGTCTAAAGTGGTAGTGTTGGTTCTGGCGCCCCTTGTGGTCTAAAGTGGTAGTGTTGGTTCTGGCGCCCCCTGTGGTCTAAAGTGGTAGTGTTGGTTCTGGCGCCCCTTGTGGTCTAAAGTGGTAGTGTTGGTTCTGGCGCCCCTTGTGGTCTAAAGTGGTAGTGTTGGTTCTGGTGCCCCCTGTGGTCTAAAGTGGTAGTGTTGGTTCTGGTGCCCCCTGTGGACTAAAGTGGTAGTGTTGGTTCTGGTGCCCTCTGTGGTCTAAAGTGGTAGTGTTGGTTCTGGTGCCCCCTGTGGACTAAAGTGGTAGTGTTGGTTCTGGTGCCCCCTGTGGACTAAAGTGGTAGTGTTGGTTCTGGCCCCCTGTGGACTAAAGTGGTAGTGTTGGTTCTGGCCCCCCTGTGGTCTAAAGTGGTAGTGTTGGTTCTGGCCCCCCTGTGGTCTAAAGTGGTAGTGTTGGTTCTGGGTGCCCCTGTGGACTAAAGTGGTAGTGTTGGTTCTGGTGCCCCTGTGGACTAAAGTGGTAGTGTTGGTTCTGGCCCCTGTGGACTAAAGTGGTAGTGTTGGTTCTGGTGCCCCTGTGGACTAAAGTGGTAGTGTTGGTTCTGGTGCCCCTGTGGTCTAAAGTGGTAGTGTTGGTTCTGGCGCCCCTGTGGACTAAAGTGGTAGTGTTGGTTCTGGCCCCTGTGGACTAAAGTGGTAGTGTTAGTTCTGGTGCCCCTGTGGTCTAAAGTGGTAGTGTTGGTTCTGGTGCCCCTGTGGACTAAAGTGGTAGTGTTGGTTCTGACGCCCCTGTGGACTAAAGTGGTAGTGTTGGTTCTGGTGCCCCTGTGGTCTAAAGTGGTAGTGTTGGTACTGGTGCCCCTGTGGTCTAAAGTGGTAGTGTTGGTTCTGGCCCCTGTGGACTAAAGTGGTAGTGTTGGTTCTGGTGCCCCTGTGGACTAAAGTGGTAGTGTTGGTTCTGGCCCCTGTGGACTAAAGTGGTAGTGTTGGTTCTGGCCCCTGTGGTCTAAAGTGGTAGTGTTGGTTCTGGCGCCCCTGTGGACTAAAGTGGTAGTGTTGGTTCTGACGCCCCTGTGGACTAAAGTGGTAGTGTTGGTTCTGGTGCCCCTGTGGACTAAAGTGGTAGTGTTGGTTCTGGTGCCCCTGTGGACTAAAGTGGTAGTGTTGGTTCTGGCCCCTGTGGACTAAAGTGGTAGTGTTGGTTCTGGCCCCTGTGGACTAAAGTGGTAGTGTTGGTTCTGGCGCCCCTGTGGTCTAAAGTGGTAGTGTTGGTTCTGGTGCCCCCTGTCGACTAAAGTGGTAGTGTTGGTTCTGGTGCCCCTGTGGACTAAAGTGGTAGTGTTGGTTCTGGTGCCCTCTGTGGACTAAAGTGGTAGTGTTGGTTCTGGCGCCCACTGTGGACTAAAGTGGTAGTGTTGGTTCTGGCGCCCCTTGTGGTCTAAAGTGGTAGTGTTGGTTCTGGTGCCCTCTGTGGACTAAAGTGGTAGTGTTGGTTCTGGCGCCCCCTGTGGTCTAAAGTGGTAGTGTTGGTTCTGGTGCCCTCTGTGGTTCAAAGTGGTAGTGTTGGTTCTGGTGCCCCCTGTGGACTAAAGTGGTAGTGTTGGTTCTGGTGCCCCCTGTGGTCTAAAGTGGTAGTGTTGGTTCTGGCGCCCCCTGTGGACTAAAGTGGTAGTGTTGGTTCTGATGCCCTCTGTGGTTCAAAGTGGTAGTGTTGGTTCTGGTGCCCCCTGTGGTCTAAAGTGGTAGTGTTGGTTCTGGTGCCCCCTGTGGTCTAAAGTGGTAGTGTTGGTTCTGGTGCCCCCTGTGGTCTAAAGTGGTAGTGTTGGTTCTGGTGCCCTCTGTGGTTCAAAGTGGTAGTGTTGGTTCTGGCGCCCCCTGTGGACTAAAGTGGTAGTGTTGGTTCTGGTGCCCCCTGTGGTCTAAAGTGGTAGTGTTGGTTCTGGCGCCCCCTGTGGACTAAAGTGGTAGTGTTGGTTCTGGTGCCCTCTGTGGTTCAAAGTGGTAGTGTTGGTTCTGGTGCCCCCTGTGGTCTAAAGTGGTAGTGTTGGTTCTGGTGCCCCCTGTGGTCTAAAGTGGTAGTGTTGGTTCTGGTGCCCCCTGTGGTCTAAAGTGGTAGTGTTGGTTCTGGTGCCCTCTGTGGTTCAAAGTGGTAGTGTTGGTTCTGGTGCCCCCTGTGGTCTAAAGTGGTAGTGTTGGTTCTGGTGCCCCCTGTGGTCTAAAGTGGTAGTGTTGGTTCTGGTGCCCCCTGTGGACTAAAGTGGTAGTTTCTCTGAGCACCAGGTTTCCTTTAGAAAACCATTCATTTTACTGAAGCAGGTTCTGACAGTCTGTCCCCTCAGTCCTGGTTCTCCTCTTCCCTCAAGCGGGTCCAGCAGTTCCTGGGTCTCCAGCAGCGTGGTGTCGCCTACTAGAAAGGAGAGGCTCTGCTCGTGGAGGAGGAGGAAGAGAAGGAGGATGAGGAGGAGGAGGCTCTCCTCTTCCCTCTGGAGCAATCTGTGCAAGTTACCTAACTTCTCGAGACCACAAAAAGAACAAAGAAAGTCCAGGTCTCTTAACTACCTCCTTAGCAGAAAACAGAAGAAAACAGGGTGAAACAAAATGGCTCCTTATCCCTACCGACACACCAATGAACCCCACTACCCACAAAACTGTGCTGCGCCGCATGGCCCGGTTGGAAGATGGAGAGAGAGGGCCGGCCACACAGGTTCCCACCTAAATAGCTATCCAAATACCTGAAACAATAAAAGCACAACACATAACACATAGCACAGGCAGGGAGGTGAACAACACTAATAATCCCCTTGACAACTCTATGTCATAACAAGGTTCAGACACACCATAGCTATGGTAGGAAAAGCCATGCGAACGAATGACAGAGCCGAGAGAATTAGTGTACAGAGAGAAGAGGAGGGGACCCAGGACGGAGCCTTGAGGAACCCCACAGTGAGAGGACAAGGATCAGACACAGATCCTCTCTAAGTTACCGGTAAGTGCGGTCGTTGACGTAGGATGAGAAAAGGGAAAGAGCAGTGCCTGAAACACCAGATCCTGAAGAGAGCAGATATTGATCTGGTGGTTCACGGTGTCAAATGCTGCAGAAAGGTAAGGACAGAGGAGAGAGTCAGAAGGTCAGGAGGTCAGGAGCAACAGCCTGGAGAATGTGAGACGGGACGGGGTCAAGGGGGCAGGTGGTCAGGGGGCCGGAGGTCACCAAGCTAAGAACTTGATCAGGAGACAGGGGGTGAAACAAGGAGAGGGGGATGAAGAAGACGTTGATGGAAGTGTAGTGATAGAAGATGGATGAGTAAAAGAGGAGCGTATGTCGTCCATCTGGTTGTAAAGTAGTTGACAAAGTGGTTCGGTATAAGGGTGGAAGGAGGAGGGGATGGGGGGGATCAAGGAGGTTGTAGAAGAAACAGAAGAGTTTGTTGGGCTTAGAGAAAGAAGACTGAATTTTGGTTTGGTAGAACGAGCTTTTGGCTGCAGAGATAGAAGCCGAGAAGGAGGGGAGCAGAGATTTGTAGAAGAGCAGGACGTCTGCTGGTTTCATTTCCTTTCCGAGCTACTTAAGACTCTCAGAGCACGAGTCAGACCACCACGGAGAGGAGAGAGGACTGGAGCACCGAGTCAGACCACCACGGAGAGGACTGGAGCACCGGTCAGACCACCACGGAGAGGAGAGGACTGGAGCACCGGCCGTGTCTTAAAAGGACAAAGAGAATCAAGAGATGAAGAGAGGAGAGCGTCTGTGGCAGAGTTAGGCTGCATGAGTGAGAAGGAGTCAGTTGAAGGGAGGGCAGATAGGACAGAGGAGGCCAGAGAGGAGGACAGAGGGAATGTTAAAGGTGCAGAGTCTGTAGGCATTAGGCGGGTTGTCGGTTCCAGAGAGTGAGAGAGAGTAAGAGATGAAGAAGAGGTCAGAGACATGAAGAGGAGTTACAGGTAGGTTACATGAAGAGCACCTTCTCGTGAACATGTCGTCAGGTGGTTGCTTTGTGAGTAGGAGGGAGGGACTGAGTAAGAGGCCAAAGTAAGAGTAACAGGTCACATGACTTCTCTGTCTGGATGGTCAAGTCACCCAGAAGGATGAGGGGGGCGTTTTCTGAGAAGTTCAACAGGAGGTCTAGTTCCTCTATTAAATCTCCAAAGAACCAGGAGGACGCTAGAGAACAACCGTGCAGCTGAACCGGATGAGTCACTGTCACAGCATGAAACGCAAAAGTCAGAGGGGTGCAAAGTGGAAGCAGGTAGAGAGAAACTCCATTTGGTGAGATGAGTAAACCTGAACCACCACTCGGACCAGAGGGTCTGGATGTGGCTGAAGGAGAAGGCCGAGGAGAGAGCAGCCGGGTCGACCTCTGGTGTGATCCAGGAAGTCAAGTGACTGCTCCATGGCAAAGCCAGAGATGAGGTCTGCCTTGCGGTTGGCTGACTGACTGTTCAGAGGCCCCTGTGATGAGGTGCTGGGTGTAGAACGGGTGGGAAAGACAACAGGGAGGGGCTTCGTGCATGAATGAACGAGCCTGAGGCTATAATATCTACAAGTTGATACACGCACAGGTATGGAAAGTAAACATACTCACAGAGCAGTTTTACAGTCAGCCACCCGAAGACTCGGAGGAAAGACTTCTCGGTCTTAATCCTCCGAGTCTTCATACGAAGAGTATCCACAGACGCCAAAGCCGCTCCCCCAGCCGGTCGTGAGTGGAACGGCCAGCTGTCGACACCGTGGGCTCAGAACAGGAGCTGATCCACCCAGTGAAGATCAAGATAGACAAGAATCTCTACTTTCGGCAAGAGCTGATTTAAGAATAGGACCGAAGTGTAGGCGAGGAAGCTGTGCAGGCTTGTGGGAACATCAGTTTATTCCACATCTACATTCTGCATTCATAACGAGGGACAGAGTCGTTGCATCTCCTGTGGGCAACTGAGCATGCTCAGTCTAGAAAGACGGAGTCAAGCTAGCGTGAGCTTGTTGTACTGGACAATCTTTACTGGCACAACAAACAAGAGTTCACTGAATGAGAACATGGCAAATACAATCTCAGACTATTACCATTGAAACAAATAATGCCAGTTCAACTTTTATTTACTTTCCCAATGAGTTAATACGATATTACCCACAGACTCATTCAAAGAGGCGTTATCAAGAATCACTGCATCACTGAGGATTCCCACAATCCTTTGTGCAGGTTTCACATTTACCACAGCAGGTGGCGTAGTTCTCACATTGAGTTGGCTTTAAGCCGACCCTTTCGACTATGTTACACCAGCATGTTCACGCAGCTCCGTGTTGATTCCTCCTTCATGCTGAGATTCATTCAGCAACAGTAAACGGGTCTGCGTCATGTGGTCGGTCATGGTTCCTCTCCTCAGCACTTCCCTCTGCTCTACCTTCAGGGCCAGACACATACGTCTTCATTAACACCCTCATGACGTGGCCTGAGGCCCAGAGCTACTGCAGAGAACACCACACAGACCTGGCCAGCGTGAGGAACATGGAGGACAACGCGAGGCTGTCTACTGTGATCAATGGAGAGTTCGTCTGGATCGGCCTTTCCAGAGATGGATGGAAGTGGTCTGATGGAAGTGACTCCTCATTTAGGAACTGGAACCCGAATGAGCTGGTTGGGCTTTACACCAAGAGTTGTTTGTCAGTAGACTTCAGTGCCGATGGACAATGGGAGAGCCTGGACTGTAACGTCAAGTCAGCGTTCATCTGCTACAGTGGTGAGCTGTCATTCACTCACACTTTACATGTGGACTTTTGAATGTTTGCTTCATTTGCAGATCACATTTTTTTTGAATATCTCCAAAAACATGAAGAATTATGGAAAATGACCATACTTTTCTATTTGATCAATCAAAGTTTTAAACATTGATGTTGATTATTATCAGTCATAAATGTTGTGACTGATGATGTCGTTTGTTTTTTAGACATTGTTGTTTCAAAGCGAGTGGTGAAGGTGAGGCTGGAGAAGAGCAGCTCCTCTCTGGACCTGAAGGACCCGGTGGTGATGGAGGACCTCTTGAAGAAGGTACATCTTCCTCTCATTAGCAACAGAACAACAGGTGGTACATGAGATGTAGTGGACGACTAGGAACGATGGAGAGGGGCTACTAAGAACTATGTAGAGGGACGACTAGGAACGATGTAGAGGGGCTACTAAGAACGATGTAGAGGGACGACTAGGAACGATGGAGAGGGGCTACTAAGAACTATGTAGAGGGACTAGGAACGATGGAGAGGGGCTACTAAGAACTATGTAGAGGGACTACTAAGAACTATGTAGAGGGGCTACTAAGAACTAGGTAGAGGGACTACTAAGAACTATGTAGAGGGGCTACTAAGAACTATGTAGAGGGACTACTAAGAACTATGTAGTGGACTACTAAGAACTATGTAGAGGGACGACTAAGAACTATGTAGAGGGACTACTAAGAACTATGTAGAGGGATACTAAGAACTATGTAGAGGGGCTACTAAGAACTATGTAGAGGGACTACTAAGAACTATGTAGAGGGCTACTAAGAACTATGTAGAGGGCTACTAAGAACTATATAGAGGGGCCACTAAGAACTATGTAGAGGGACTACTAAGAACTATGTAGAGGGCTACTAAGAACTATGTAGAGGGGCTACTAAGAACTATGTAGAGGGGCTACTAAGAACTATATAGAGGGCCACTAAGAACTATATAGAGGGCCACTAAGAACTATGTAGAGGGCTACTAAGAACTATGTAGAGGGACTACTAAGAACTATGTAGAGGGGCTACTAAGAACTATGTAGAGGGGCTACTAAGAACTATATAGAGGGGCCACTAAGAACTATGTAGAGGGCTACTAAGAACTATGTAGAGGGACTACTAAGAACTATGTAGAGGGCTACTAAGAACTATGTAGAGGGCTACTAAGAACTATGTAGAGGACTACTAAGAACTATGTAGAGGGACGACTAAGAACTATGTAGAGGGGCTACTAAGAACTATGTAGAGGGACTACTAAGAACTATGTAGAGGGGCTACTAAGAACTATGTAGAGGGACTACTAAGAACTAGGTAGAGGGGCGACTAAGAACTATGTAGAGGGACTACTAAGAACTATGTAGAGGGGCTACTAAGAACTATATAGAGGGGCCACTAAGAACTATGTAGAGGGCCACTAAGAACTATGTAGAAGGGCTACTAAGAACTATATAGAGGGGCCACTAAGAACTATGTAGTGGACTACTAAGAACTATGTAGAGGACTACTAAGAACTATGTAGAGGGATGACTAAGAACTATGTAGAGGGGATACTAAGAACTATGTAGAGGGACTACTAAGAACTATGTAGAGGAGCTACTAAGAACTATGTAGAGGGGCTACTAAGAACTATGTAGAGACACTACTAAGAACTATGTAGAGGGACTACTAAGAATTATGTAGAGGGGATACTAAGACTACTAGGAACGATGTAGAGGGACTACTAAGAACTATGTAGAGGGGATACTAAGAACTATGTAGAGGGGCTACTAAGAACTATATAGAGGGGTCACTAAGAACTATATAGAGGGGCCACTAAGAACTATGTAGAGGGACTACTAAGAACTATGTAGAGGGACTACTAAGAACTATGTAGAGGGACTACTAAGAACTATGTAGAGGGGCTACTAAGAACTATGTAGAGGGACTACTAAGAACTATGTAGAGGGGCTACTAAGAACTATGTAGAGGGGCTACTAAGAACTATGTAGAGGGACTACTAAGAACTATGTAGAGGGACTACTAAGAACTATGTAGAGGGACTACTAAGAACTATGTAGAGGGACTACTAAGAACTATGTAGAGGAGCTACTAAGAACTATGTAGAGGGACTACTAAGAACTATGTAGAGGGACCACTAAGAACTATGTAGAGGACTACTAAGAACTATGAAGAGGGCTACTAAGAACTATGTAGAGGGACTACTAAGAACTATGTAGAGGGACTAAGAACTATGTAGAGGGACTACTAAGAACTATGTAGAGGGACGACTAAGAACTATGTAGAGGGGCCACTAAGAACTATGTAGAGGGACTACTAAGAACTATGTAGAGGGACTACTAAGAACTATGTAGAGGGACTACTAAGAACTAGGTAGAGGGGCTACTAAGAACTATGTAGAGGGACTACAAAGAACTATGTAGAGGGACGACTAAGAACTATGTAGAGGGGCTACTAAGAACTATGTAGAGGACACGTCAGTACTGAAGATAGACTCCACACAGCATGCCAACAACAGAGACGCTCTAGAGCAGTGGTCCCCAAACTACGGCCCGCGGGCCGAATCCGTCGCGTCTCGGCCAATCATCTGCTTCTGTCACGCTGCACGGTGTAGCGATACTAACAAAGTACCCGTACGTTAAAAACGATGTGATTTAGCATATTTTTTGTATCGATACTTCATTAAAAGAGCGATCAGAGCATGGCGCTGTCTGCGCTCCGTTAAATGCTGTCTGCACGCGGCAGAGCGCCTGCGCAGTGGCGGCGACGTTCGCATCGTTCAGCCGTGATGCACAGGTGAGCATCACCCCCCCCCCCCCCAGCTGGCCCTCCAGCAGACAAGGAAAACGTTATGTGGCCCTCTTAGGAAAAAGTTTGGGGACCCCTGCTCTAGAGGAACCAGAGTTCTTCTAGAGCTTCACATGAGGACAGAGAGAGGAAGGAAGCAGGAGGTAAGGGAACAAGTCAAGTGAAGAGTCCTTCTAGAGCTTCACATGAGGACAGAGAGAGGAAGGAAGCAGGAGGTAAGGGAACAAGTCTAGTGAAGAGTCCTTCTAGAGCTTCACATGAGGACAGAGAGGAAGGAAGCAGGAGGTAAGGGAACAAGTCTAGTGAAGAGTCCTTCTAGAGCTTCACATGAGGACAGAGAGGAAGGAAGCAGGAGGTAAGGGAACAAGTCAAGTGAAGAGTCCTTCTAGAGCTTCACATGAGGACAGAGAGAGGAAGGAAGCAGGAGGTAAGGGAACAAGTCTAGTGAAGAGTCCTTCTAGAGCTTCACATGAGGACAGAGAGGAAGGAAGCAGGAGGTAAGGGAACCAGTCTAGTGAAGAGTCCTTCTAGAGCTTCACATGAGGACAGAGAGGGAAAGGATGCAGGAGGTAAGGGAACCAGTCTAGTGAAGAGTCCTTCCCTCCTTGTTTCAGCTCAAACAGAGGCTGGAGGACCAGGGGCTGAACGGCGACATCAAGCTGAGCTGGAGGAAGCAGTCGGATGGAGAAGTCTTCCACAAGGAAGAGAAGACCCAGAAGAGAAGAGATGAGCTGTAATGTTCTTTCACTCCACTCTGGTTCTCCTCCTCTTCCTCCCTTTCTTCTTCCTCTCCATCAATGGACAGAGCCCTTGCTGTGAAGGACCCGTCTCCCTCTCCTCGTCCTTTAGACTCTTCCTCCACTCATCGACCTGTCAGCTGTCGTTTATCCTCGATGCCATCAGGGTTCTAACGGGTTCTT
>NC_079399.1:23588875-23625893 GCF_029220125.1 Pseudoliparis swirei | reverse complement strand
ATGGATAAGGTGGCCTAATACAAGGTAACCAAGAGATGAGAAACAAATTGGATGATAGATCATTGTTGTTGGTGTATTTTACAGTTGATTTAAGACACGGGTCGGCACCGACCCGCTAACATAAGAGATGGTAACAGAAAGCCAACACAGGAGGAAGGTTATGGGTGGTAAACAAATCAGCCATGAGGAAATAGGAGAGTACGAGCGGATTTATCTGCGGAATAAGAACGGGCATCCGGCAAGTCCGGGAGAGGCAGCCGGGCGGGAGGCGAACTCTGAACGCTGAGCGACTGCTTGACTTTCACTTTCACTGCCAGTGCGGAGCGTTAGCGACGCCATCGGGCTCCGTAACGCGCTCATGTGCAGGGGTGAATTGTTTGTGGACAACTGTCGCTAGTTAAAGGGTTGAGTTTCTGACGGTTGATTGTCCAGTTTGCTTATATTGTTTACGTTTTATATGTTAGTGGAAGCACAGCTGGGGATCTGTAGGTGGTGAATGCAGGTTGTGTGCTCATGCAGAATGCACGGGTGCAAATGGAAAAGCGTGTTTTCTGCTGGTATATTTGAAATGTGGGGTTTTCTGTTTTTTCTGTAAAGGTTTTTCACCTCTTTCGTCTCATATGGAGCGAATGGAAATGACTCAAATCTCTTAACTCCAAAATAAAAGGAGAAAGAAAAAAGGAAAAGTTGTGGTCATTCAGAGTGAAACCCAGTTTAACTCCGGGTAGATGAACCGATCCCTATCAAGTGGGGAAGTGCGCTAAATTGGAGCCGTAACTTGACACACACACACATACATACAGACACACACACACATGCACACACACACACAACTACATGCACACTCACACACCCACACATACATGCACACTCACACACACACACATGCACACACACACAACTACATGCACACACACACACACATATACATACAGACACACACACACCCACACCCCCACACATGCATAGCCACACCAACAAACTCACACACCAAGATGCACACACACACACACACAACTACATGCACAGACACATACACGCTCACGGACACACACACACACACATGCACACAAATATGCACACCCACACACACACCAACAGACATGGACACACACACACAAACACACACACACACATACACACACATACACACAGTAGCCAATATCTACCACACAGTGATTTACATATTCTTCTCTCTGCATGCTTTGATGTAAATTCCTCTTCTGTGATTTACATGAAACCATCATTTCCTCTTGACCTTGACTCTCATTGTTTTTTTGACTTTTACATATTCTTTGGTTGTCATGTGTTCGTCCCTCTTTATGCCCTCGACGAGACAAAGGGGGACGCAACACTCGTGTTGACTGTAACCCTGAGTTTTGACTTACAGGACTTTATTGTAAATCCACGTTTTTAAAGAGTTGATTACTGCCGCAAAGACCAGTTATTGTGTATTGCGTCACACTTTAATGTTTCAGTAGAAAGGTATGGCCTTAAACAAGGAATCAGAAACAAAGGCTGAGAAAACCTAGTGGAGCTAAAGGTGCTATTGATTCCTGTGAGTGACAATGTTTACTGGGACCAGGAGCTTCCTGTCTCAGATAACAAGGCTGCACCCGCTACACCTCCAGCGGTAAAGGTTGATATGTGTGAAGGTGAGGCTCAACTTGGCCTCATTTTGACCCTTTCCCCTGAGTTCAGTGGATCCAGTGGAGATGCCAGGATGACTGATGGTCTGTTAAAGTGTTGCTGGGCCAGTGATGTCTCAGAGGATAGGGATTGAGGTGACCTGCCAGTCGATCGCGGCGTAGTATTGGTAGATCGCATGACATAAAAAGAAATTGGCCCGCCTCTGTCACTTCTCTTCTATAGCGCCACATTACAGCAGAAGCACGTCATTTCTGTCTCTACGGTGTCAAGCTAACAGTCCTTCTGCCCGCCGGCCCTCGCAAGGCGCTGGAGCTCCCCGACACCGGTTTGTGCGCATCGGGACGGAGGGAGCAAAGAAAAAGTCACTAGCCTCCCCTGTCCAACAACTCTTCAAACTTCTCGGTTGCACATGCAGGTGAGCACACTTACTAGCACTTCTCTGCCGGTCGATAATGCTCTGACTTGGTCACATAATAAGTAGCTCGCATGTTGAAAAAGTGTGAGCACCCCTGCTCTAGAGCGTCTCTGTTGTTGGCATGTTGTGTGGAGTCTATCTTCAGAACTGACGTGCCCTCGTTGCTCTGCACATAGCCCCTCTACATAGTTCTTAGTATCCCCTCTACATAGTTCTTAGTAGTCCCTCTACATAGTTCTTAGTAGCCCCTCTACATAGTTCTTAGTAGTCCCTCTACATAGTTCTTAGTAGTCCCTCTCCATAGTTCTTAGTGGTCCCTCTACATAGTTCTTAGTAGTCCCTCTACATAGTTCTTAGTGGTCCCTCTACATAGTTCTTAGTAGCCCCTCTACATAGTTCTTAGTAGTCCCTCTACATAGTTCTTAGTGGTCCTCTACAAAGTTCTTAGTAGTCCTCTACATAGTTCTTAGTGGTCCTCTACATCGTTCTTAGCAGCCTCTCTACATAATTCTTAGTGGTCCCTCTACATAATTCTTAGTGGTCCCTCTACATAGTTCTTAGTAGATTCCTCTCTGCTGGTTCTTAGTGGTCCCTCTACATGGTTCTTGGTCCCTCTGCATGGTTATGGCCTCTGCATAGTTCTTGATTCCCTCTACATAGTTCTTAGTAGCTCCTCTCCATAGTTCTTAGTAGTCCCTCTACATAGTTCTTAGTAGTCCCTCTACATCGTTCTTAGTAGTCCCTCTACATAGTTCTTAGTGGCCCCTCTATATAGTTCTTAGTAGCCCCTCTACATAGTTCTTAGTAGCCCCTCTACATAGTTCTTAGTAGTCCCTCTACATAGTTCTTAGTAGTCCCTCTACATAGTTCTTAGTAGTCCCTCTACATAGTTCTTAGTAGTCCCTCTACATAGTTCTTAGTAGCCCCTCTACATAGTTCTTAGTAGTCCCTCTACATAGTTCTTAGTAGTCCCTCTACATAGTTCTTAGTAGTCCACTACATCTCATGTACCACCTGTTGTTCTGTTGTTAATGAGAGGAAGATGTACCTTCTTCAAGAGGTCCTCCATCACCACAGGGTCATTCAGATCCAGAGAGGAGCTGCTCTTCACCAGCCTCACCTTCATCACTCGCTTTGAAACAGGAGCAACGTCTACAAAACAAACATCAGTCACAACATTTCTGTTTGTCAATAATCAACAACCTTGAAAGTTTAACACTTTAAATGATAACATATAAAATGATGGTAATTTTCCATCATCTAAATGTTTACAGATGGCTGATGCAAGAACACCTTAGTTAACTTAGCATAGACTTAGCATTGTTGCATATCTAACTCTCTAACCCTAAGTCCACCTTTAGAGACTGGGTGATTGACAGCTCACCACTGTAGCAGATGAATGCTGACTTGACATTACAGTCCAGGGTCTCCCAGAGTCCATCAGCACTGAAGTCTGCTGCCACACAAGTCTCAGAGGAGCCTTCAGGTTCACGAGGATTCCAGTTCTTAAATGGGGAGTCACTTCCATCAGACCACTTCCATGGACTCTGTAAAGGCCGATCCAGAAGAACTTTCCAGAGTGAACCAGATTGTGTACCACCTGGTTCTCCTCCATGTTCCTCACACTGGCCAGGTCTGTGTGGTGTTCTCTGCAGTAGCTCTGGGCCTCAGTCCACGTCATGGCAGTGGTAATGAAGACATATGTGTCTGGCCCTGAAAGTGGACCAGAGAGAAGTGCTGAGTAGAGGAACCATGACAGACCACATGATGCAGAACAGTTTACTGTTGCTTCATGAATCTCAGCATGAAGGTGGAATCAACACAGAGCTGCGTGAATATTAACATTCATAAAGGGAACAGACATTAATCTGCTTTAAAGGACCTTCATATAGTTTTAAACTAGTTCAAGTAACAGTGAGGAACTGTAAACTGATCCTGAACCAGTCTCACAGCGTTTCTCAATATGCGATTGTGCGTACTTTCCTCACTTGTGTCCTCGTGACTGTGTCTCGCCATCAGTCTCAGCCCCGAGTACATGTTCACATTCAAAGTTCGCCGCAGCACGGTCAAAACACCCGGATGTGACTTGATCCTCCTACTTTCGAGGATGCATCAGAGGAAGAATGCATTTCACCAGCAACCGGAAACAACAGCGGAGGAGAAAATAAACAACTGACAGTTGAATTTTTATAAATACTACTGTTGTTGAGTCACGGAATGTCATTTTAGAATGTTTTGTTTATTTGACTGTAAAAAATAATTTACAGTGAATAATTAGAGTAAACTCAGAAGCAAGAACAGCTGATGTGGTAACGTCATCAAGTCAGCTGCTGGTCCAATTGCAGAAAGACCGTCCTCCAGTCCTCCTTCTCGAGTCTGACTCCCAAGTCCAGACTCCAAAAGAACACAAGTCTGTACTGCACTTTGAATTGAGAAACGCCACAGTCTGGTCCTGACCTCTATGTGACCTCAGTTTAGTCCTGATCCTCTTTAGACCTGATTTTCTATGTGACCTGAGTTTAGTCCTGATCTTCATGTCCTAGTTTAGTTATGACACCACGCTGCTGGAGAACCAGGATCTTTTGCTGGACCCACTTAACCAGAACCAGAATTGAGAGGACAGACTGTCAGACCCTGCTGCAGTACAATGAGGGGTTTTCTAAAGATGTCCTGGTGCTCAGAGACACTACCACTTTAGTCCACATGGGGCATCATAATAAACACAGAAGGAAATTGTCATGTAGTAATTTCTAAAATGTTCTCACCTCCGACATCGGAGCAGACTGACATCAAGGACAATGCACACTGTCTGTCGCCCCATCGCCCATCGAACCCAATTATTATGCAGTTTTGCATATTCATGTAGTTGTCCGGTTCTCCAGAACTCCATGGACTGAACACCGTCTCCCCGGGTTTGTAGAGGTTTGTGTTTGACAGTGACCACCTCCAGTTGTCCATGTAGTGGTACAGTCCGATCCAGGCTCGCTGAAAGCAATATTTAAATGTGATACAAAGAAAGAGACTTTCTAATGATGCTAACAGCGCTAACAAAGACAACATGACTTCACTATATATTTACATGGATGATGTTTGATAAATGAGATTTTAACGCTGTATATATCGCAAGTTACGTATGTAACTATGGTTCTATGAATCCTGGATGACCGCCAGAGGTGGTGCTTAGCACTGGATTTCTTCCATCTCGAGCATACGCAGGTCGAGTCTTAATGACAACAAAGTCACATGTGACCTCGGATGACCCGCCCACTGGGTATAAGTTCCGGTGTCATCCCGAGATCAGTCCTACGGAGTCTTCTCGCAAACTCACGAGATTCCAAGTGACCAAGAACTCTGGCGGTCATCCAGGATTCATAGAACCATAGTTACATACGTAACTTGCGTTCTATTTCATCCTTCCTGACCGCCAGAGGCGGTTTAGCACTGGATGACTTGTACCAACAGAGTCACGAGGAAACCCAGGAGCCTACCGTGCATGGATCAGGCAGAGGACTCTGGACGAAGAACCACCCCAGTGGGTGAGTGGCAACATTCACCCTGTAGAACCTGGTGAATGTGCTTGGTGACGCCCAGGAGGCTGCGGCACATATCCTCCACTGGGACCCTCTCAGGGCTGCCCATGATGTGGAAACACCCTGGTAGAATGGCCTTGTGCCGCATGGCAGGGCACGGCCCCTCGCTCTGTATGCACAGGCAATGGCCTCCACAATCCAGTGGGATAGGCGCTGCTTTGAATGGGCCAAACCCCTCCTAGGCCCGCCATAGCAGATGAAGAGCTGCTCCGATTGTCGTATGCCTGTGGTAGCTTCGACATAGGCTCTGAGGGCCCGTACTGGGCACAGGAGCTTCGACCGCTCCTCTCCCGATGGGGGGTCGAACTGTGCCAGCCGGACAGGCTGGTTGACATATGAGCGTGTCAGCACTTTAGGGAGAAACGCTGCATTGGGCCATAGTGTGACACCTGAGCCATCAGAGTTCCACCTGAGATAGGATTCACTCACCGATAGGGCGTGCAGCTCGCCTACTCTCTTTGCTGAAGTGATGGCAAGGAGAAAAATGCCATCTTAGCTCTGACCCTGACATGGGTTCGAAAGGAGGCGAGCATAGTGTGTCCATTACCATGGGCAGGTCCCATGGGGGAGCCCTGGGGGCGCTCGGAGGACGCAGTCGCCGAGCTCCCTTTAAGAAGAGGGAGACCAACCTATGGCTCCCTACCGTGCCCTTGTTAGTCCCGGGGCATGTGCTGAGATAGCAGCCACGACACCCTCAGGGTAGAGGGAGACCGCCCCTATCCAGGAGGGACTGTAGAAACTCTAATATAACCGCACGGGCACTGCACCGGGTCGTTCTTGCGCCCCCGGCACCAGTCAGAGAACAGCCTCCATGTACACTCGTACTGCAGACAGGTAGATGGTGCCTGGGCATTCAATAGTCCCTTGACTGGGTCTGTGCAGGCCAGCAGCTGGTCGGACCCTGAAGTGGCCAGGCCCATAGCTGCAGGCGGCTGGGGTTGGGGTGCCAGATCTGGCCTCCTAGCTGCGAAAGGAGATCCCTCCTGTCCGGGAGGCACCATGGCATCCCGGAGCAGAGTCTGTGCAGTAGGGGGAACCAAGTCCTGGCTGGAAGTCGTGGGGCCACCAGTAGGAGATCAGGCCTGTTGAAGAACCCTGAGAAGCGTTGGCAAGATCAGAGGAATTGGGGGGAAAGCATAAAGAAGGCCCCCCGGCCATGTGTGCGCCAGGGCATCTTGCCCCAGAGGGCTGGTCCTCTCCCTCAGGGAGAACCAGTGGGAGCAGTGGGTTGACGCCTCTGAGGCAAAGAGATTCACCTCGCCCTGCCGAAGAGACCCCAGATGCTCTGCACCACTTGGTGGAGCCGCCACTCCCTGGTGGGGGTCTGTGGCGGAAAGGGAATCTGCAACCTGGTTCTGTTTCCTGAATATACATCGCCCGAAGGCTGGTCAGGCGAGGGGCTGCCCAAGTCAGAAGGGCGCAAGCCGTGCGTAGCAGCTTTGCCGACCTGGTGCCACCCTGATGGTTTATGTGGAAAACGGTCGGGGTGTTGTCCGACCGAACGAGTACGTGTTTCCCAGCCAGGAATGGCAGGAACTGCTTGAGTGCTAGGTGCACAGCCCGCAGCTCCAGGACATTGATATGCTCGGTGTGGTCCTGAGCGGACCACTGCCCCTGAGCAGTCCTGTTCTGCCACACTGCACCCCACCCTGAGAGGGAGGCGTCTGTTGTGACGACCTCCCGCCG
The DNA here is from genome assembly GCF_029220125.1 of Pseudoliparis swirei. Taxonomy (NCBI): domain Eukaryota; kingdom Metazoa; phylum Chordata; class Actinopteri; order Perciformes; family Liparidae; genus Pseudoliparis; species Pseudoliparis swirei. The sequence goes on along the minus strand of NC_079399.1, from coordinate 23,618,552 downwards.
GGACGGGACCATACCCATGGGGACACCCCCCGACAGGTATGCCCTCTCCCTCCATGGTGATAGGGCTCGAAGGCACTGCTGTGATACTCTCCTGTGCCTGTGGCACGTGACCTCCAAATGGAGGCTGTTCAGCCATCTCTCCAGAGGCCGCAGTGATAGCAAGCCCAAGGGAATGACAGCTGAGGCGGCTGTCAATTTGCCCAACAGGCGAAGGAAGAGAATGTAGGGCAACCGCTTGCCCCCTCGGAAGAGGGGCAGGTTGCGGAGGATGTCGTTGACACGCCGGCGTGACGGACGGGCTCTCATAGCAGCTGAGTCCAGAGCTATACCGATGAAGGTTATGCTCTGGGACGGGCGCAGAGAGCATTTCTGCATGTTCACCCTGAGGCCCAATAGGGCCACATGGGAGAGAAGGCGGGTGGTGTCTTGTGCAGCCTGAGGTTGGGATGGTGCACAGATCAGCCAATCGTCCAAATACGGCATTACCTTCATGCCCTGCAACTGCAGGGGGGAAAGGGCAGCCGCAACACATCTTGTGAACACACGTGGGGAAAGGGAGAGTCCGAATGGAAGCACCCTGAACTGAAAACAACGGCCTTGAAAGGCGAAACGAAGGAACTGTCTGTGACGAGGCACAATGGGGACATGAAAATAGGCATCCTTCAAATCGACCGACGTGAACCAGTCCCCTCTGGAGACGGTACGAAGGATGTCTGCCGTGCTGAGCATGTGGAATGGCAAGACCTTCAGGAACTTGTTGAGTCCCCTCAGATCTAGGATTGGGCGGAGTCCGCCCTCTTTCTTCCTTACGAGGAAGTAGGTTGAATAAAACCCCCTGGGCTGTGACAGGGGGTCTACCGCCTCGAGGCTAAGGCTTTTGCCGGGTCGGCGATGGTAGTTACCCTGACCCGGCCGGAGGCTGGAGGCCGGCGTCGGAATTGGAGCTTGTAGCCCTGAGTTAGGGTGGACACCACCCATGGGTCTAGGGCATGAGCTGCCCAGTAGCGGATCTGCTGCTGGGAGAAAAAACCAACGGCCGGCCCGGAGACTTCATCTCCTGCCCCCCTGCCTCTAGTGGCTGTGGGGGGGGTGGCTGTTAATCCCCGGGTTTGGAAACCGTCTGGGGAGTCCGCCGGAAACCTCACATTGTGAGTGGGTTGGCCTCCCAGCGGGGTGCTGAGGCCTGCGCTGACTATTAAGGTGAGCGCGGGGCTACAAATGGTCTCTGGGGGCCGGCGTGGGGCACCTGGACGCCCGTCGGGGTGGGGGCACGGCGAAGATCAGCGAACTGCTGCCTGGTCTGACTGGCTTGCACAGTTCGCTGGAGCGCCTGGAGCGCGGCCGAGCCGAACATCTCCCCGGGCTCGACTGGGACAGCATGGAGGGTCCTTCTACAGGTCTCCGACAGGTGTGACTGTGACAGCCAAACCTGGCTATGGGTCTGTACCAGGGTGGACATCAGGGCCCGAGCCCCCTCGACATGAGGCTAAACGCCTGCAGTGATGCATCACTGAGGCTGATAGAGGAGGCGCCGGGCGATCCTGCTGTAGAGACTCCGAGAGGGCAAGCATGAGATGGGAGAGGGAGTTACTGGCACGGCCCATGCGGGCTGCCGTGTTGTAGGCCTGGGAAGCAGTTCGTCCGCGGGTCGACACTGGGGCCGTGGGCACCTGGCCTCCGGTCATAGAGTCTCCTCCGGGAAACTATGAGGGACGCAATAGTTGGCTCAATGGCTGGCATGCGCCAAGACCATACTTGGCGCCAGGGTTCCCTCGGTCAAGGCCGGAATGAGCACCGTGTCTCTCCAGCATGCGTAACTCCTTAGGTAATCTTCGGAGGAGGGACAGAGAAGGTGGCGGGACGGAAGTGCGCCTGAAGAACGCACTAACCTGTGGGGTTTGGGCTGCTGTATATCCAGCTGAAGGCGTGCCAGGGCCATGCGCATGACAGACCAGATGGAGCCCTCTCCACCCTCCGACCGAACTCTGGACTGAGAGGTGGGAACCCGGCCTGGAAGCCTGGGTGTCCGCCCGTCACTGTACTCTGTGAAGAGGTTGGCGGATGCCGCCACCGAGATAACGCCCTCCTCCGAGAACTGCTCGGCCGCGGGTGGATCTGATGCTTCAGTTTCCACCGCACTCGGGTGGAGGGCCCGGAGAAGGGACTTCATCTGCGCCAGCTCCGCAGCCATCAGCTCTACGCGAGAAACTAGCGTGGTGGTCTTAGCCCTCTTGGGGGAAGCGCCCGCAGAGACCGAAAGCCGGCGCTTGTAATGGTTCGGTTGGGATGGGCCTGGCTGGCTTGACGGAGAGAGGTCAAGCCTGCCGCTCAGGTGTTCCCCCTCGGCCAATCTTGCGGCCCTAACTGCGTAAGGCATGATGCCGCAGTTCATTCACGGGGTTTCCGAGAGGCCCTCCTTCAGGTGCTCGAGGCCAAGGCAAGAAGGGCAAAGGTCATGGCCCTCCTCGAGCTGGAGAGGGGTCATGCAGGTCCTACAGTCAGCAGGGCTAAATTTAGCCATGACTCTGGAGGGACCCTGTCTTCCACATTGTGGCCCGGTCCCGCTGGAACGGGCGTCAAGACAGTCCGTCTAGTGAGGGTAGGTGCGGACGCTGGCCTCACCAGCACGGTCGCTGTAGCGGCTGGGGGTCACAACAGTAGTACTCCGCTACTGTGGCCCAGGTCCTGTAGGACAGGATGGAGACAGCCCGTCGAGTGAGGGTAGAGCGCGGACGCTGGCCTCGCCAGTACGGTAGCTGTAGCGGCTAGGGTCGCAGCAGTAGCACCTTGCTACTATGGCCCAGGTCCTGTAGGACAGGACGGAGACAGCCCGTCTAGTGAAGTGAGGGTGTCCCAAAAACACCGCTGTCCTCACTAGCACGGTAGCTGTGGCTACTGGGGTCGCAACAGTAGCACTCACTGTGACCCGGTCCTGTAGGACCGAGGCAGTTGTTGAATTAGCGTGGCTCACAGCCGAGTTGCCTACTTAGGCACTCTGTTAACTCTGCCCGCGGCGATGCCACCGCCAGCGCACGCTATCCAAGTCGCTACAGAGAGCTGGTCGCTGCCGCAGCCTGCGACGCCGAGCGGAGACACCCTGCTAGCACACAGTTAGCAACAGCGAGCGCTCTGCTACTGTGAACTGCAATCATTGATAATAATTGGAACGCCTCACCCGATTGATGCTTCGATGGAGGTCCCGAGCTTTAGACAAACCTCTGTATAACTTCAGCTTTAGCTGATGCTAATTTAGAGATTCCGTGAGCCTGCGTTTGCGAGAAGATGAAAGGACTGATCTCGGATGACACCGAACTTATACCCAGTGGGCGGGTCATCCGAGGTCACATGTGACTTGTTGTCATTAAGACTCGACTCTGCGATGCAGACGGAAGAAACTAGTATAAGCACCGCCTCTGGCGGTCAGGAAGGATGAAATAGAACAAGCTCGTATCAGCAGAATGTTGAGTAACACTTTATCATAACTACACGTCGTTTAGAAGTAAAAATAAAACATACCCAAACCTAAAAATGTAACAGTTTAGCTCCACACCTTCCTTTTATTACCTTCGCATTGAAAATGCGGAAGGTTATGTTTTGATCGCCGTGTATTTATTTATTTATTTATTTGTATGCGTGTTCCTCGCATAACTCAAAAAGTATTAAACCGCATCGCATGATATTTGGTGTAATGATTGGGTATTATCCGGGGACCATTTGTTTAGATTTTGGGATCGATCGGGTCAAAGGTCAAGGTCATGAAAAGGTCAAAATCTTCTTTTTTACCATAGCGCGGTCAATTTTTATCCAATTGGCATGCAACTAATGCCAAAATGTTCATAATTCAATGCCCAATCTTGTGATATTCGAAGGTATGCGCTCTACCGAGTGCCCGTTCTAGTTATTAGTTGTTTTAATCCTGTCTCTAACTTTCATGTCATTCCAGATCCTGCTTCCCATCTCGTCAGTCCAACTCCCTTCACTTGTCCTCTGATCACTAAGTCGTTAGTCCCTCATTACCTTCACCTGGTCCTCAGGCCTATCTCACCTGTTGCCCATTCCCTCATTAGTCCCTGTCTACTTAGGTTCCCTCACTTCCACTTGTCCTCTGCCAGATTGTCTTGTGTTTTCGTGGGCTGTTTGTGTTATAATAACAAGAATAATTGTAAGATGTTGTCCTTATTTGTAAATATCAGTCGATGTGTTCTGGTTATTAGAACATTAAGTTGGCAAACAGCACAAATTAAAAAGTTTCAGGTTCGTGGGAAAATCAATATTTTGGAGTGATACAGCTGCCTGTTTAAACCTCTCCTAAATCATGGGACAATATGTGATGAGTCTCTCTGCAAAGATTGACTAATAAAGTGAAGCAGAAAATAAATTCATAAGTATTTAGTTGAGAAAGAAAATAGAAAAATAAATGTTGAACTAAAGTACTCAAGTAAAGTACAAGTCCACCTGAGGTCCAGGTCATCCTCTCCACCACTGTGTGATGTCATAGTCCAGACCACCTGTCACTGGCGCCATGAAACTCACTGATTGGATGGTGGTCTTCAGGGTCTTCAGGCTCTCCAGGTCCTCCAGGTCTCGTATGGTGGCCAGGTCCATGTTGTTCTCTCTGCAGTGGCGCTGGGCTTCAGTCCTGGTCTTCAGCTCATGATGAACATGGTAGCGACGTACAGTTGTTGGTGAGACGGCACACAGGCCTGGTGGACACACGGCATGTTGAGCACATTTCATATTCATGACTTAGCTCAGTCATGCAAGTGATCATTTTACATGAGAGAAAAAAGACCAACAAAGAAGTGGAAGTGAGAGGAATGTCACAGGGACACATTATGAAACAGAGACATAAGAATGAAGAAGAGGGGAAAAGAATAAAAGATATCAAAGTCTTGTCTGACACGACGACGACGCTCAGAAGAAGTTTGTCCATCCTCGTCTCCTCTCTAGTCTCCTCTCCTCTCTGATCTCCTCTCTCCTCTTCTCTCTCCTCTCTCCTCTTCTCTCTCCTCTCCTCTCTGATCTCCTCTTCTCTCTCCTCTCCTCTCCTCACCGTCTCCTCTCTGGTCCTCTGTGTCAGTCGGTGACTCTGTATTTGATGTGCAGCTCATGCAAAGTTCTGCCAACAATCATTTTCCTAATGGTCTGATCTCCCGGCTTTGACCTCTCCCTGAAATACCATTAAAAGAACTATCGTACTACTCTGTCTCTTGGTCGTGCTTTTCTGGTTCAGTCCATAAAGTTTGAACTGCATATATTCCTAAAGGCTGCTTTTACAATGAAGGGTAAGAATAAGTATAATATGGCATCAGCAACAGTGAAATGGAGGAAATCAAATCAAAAGTGACATCCAAATGTCTTTACATTAAAATTCATTCATTATAATGCAAGTTCCTTTAAAAGGTACTGGAACAGGGAACAGGTGTAGTAAACGGTACAGTCTAAGGTAATGTAAAGAATATATATTATAGCTTAGGATAGCCTAGTATTGTTTGCATAAATATTATGTGGAAGATGGAAAAGCACTGGATGAGAGTTAGAAACTTTAGCAGGGCATCCGGCGCCTGAACTGATCTAAGGAAGATAACAGTGTAACACTTAAGGACGTTTTATGCACCCCCCTCCCCCGCATCATGCACATTCCAGAAGTGATCACATACAAAGAGCTCTATATACTCTCAGAGCAGGAGAAGGCAACAGAGACATTTACTGAGCGCAGATAAGGAAAGGTCCAGCTTTGACGATTAATATCCGGATTCAACCACAGGCCTCTCTGACACACACACACACACGTGAAGAGGCCCTTTGTTTAAACGACCTTTTAGCAGCGCATCCCACCTCGGAAGAGATAAGATTATCTTAGAAAACTCCCGAGCTCAGTCAAAGGAAGCTACGAGTGAATTCCATCTTTCTTCCCACACCTTTTCACAACATATGCTCTCATAGGCGGGCCGAGAAGGACCAATGAATGAGCGACAGCGATGGAGGCAGAGAGACGAAGAACCAATGAGAAGACACCGCCCTCTCTTCGCTGGACCAATCAGAACTGGCCTTGATGACTATTTAAACCGTCGCGCCCTCTGCTAAAGCGCCTCTCTCTGGTCTGAATACAATAGGTACCAGGCTGAGGGGGGTCCATGCATGATGTCTACTTGTATCCTTATTTCTGAATAAAACGCTTATAGATGTAAAGTAGAAGTCTACCGCTGTTTCTTTCAGTCAGTGCCGTCCGGGTGGTGGTGTTCCTGTTCCTCCAAAATCAACAGTAACAGGAGTAGTTTTTTGTTTGAACTGTTCAATCAGGAGAAACTTGTTTTTCGAGTTTAAGAATAATTAATTACCACAGAACATAACAGTGCCATCTCGATATACAGCACTAAGTATAGCAGGATAGCGACAGATCCCGAAAATGATAGCGGGGTCTCGACTGACCGCAGAAAGATAGACTTGGGGTCAGGATGGACTACAGACAATGACAGATTGGGGACCGTGTAGACCGCAGAAAAGGATAGTGTGGATCAGAACCACCACTGTGAAGTTTTGGGAGACCTTAAGATCCTAGAATTGATAGCGGGGGTCTCGTTGCACCCAAAGAACGGAAAGGTTGGGTTTAAGTCAGACCGCAGACAAGAAGAGGTTGGGGTCCAGTGTAGACCACAGAACAGAATCGTTGAAGGTCACATATCATAGACTACACAACAGAATCGGGGTCACTCTCAGACCGCAGGACAGGTAGAGTCGGGTCGCATCGTCGGGGACAACTGCATAACACTAGACCGGGTGAAGTTCTTCCGGGAAACGAGAAATGGTCATTTTAGACTGGTTGCTCCGAAATAACAGAAATTTCCAGGAAATCAAGTGTGACGGGTCACCTTCAGGTCCGAGAAATGAGAGTGGATTTTCATTCTTTTATATTTATAGGAAAGTGGAAGATTCTGTTTTGCCAGGCAAATTAAACCAAGGAAATTAAGAAAGGATCATGTTTAGCCGGACAACGTAAACCAGGGACTGGAGAACTTCACGTATCCAGGTAGGAGGGAAGGTAAAAGTTGACCACTGCCTATTTGCGGCATCAGTGTAAAGGTGCGTTCACACCCACAACGCGTTGCCCAAAACACGTGAGTTTACTCGCCCGACCTTTCACCATGTTCACATAAACGTGGCGATGCTCCACGAGGGGCGGGGCTTATCTCCATGTTTCGTCTCCGTAAAGGCTGTTATCATTTCCTTCATCCACCACGGAATAACTAACCACTAGTTCTGCTTTATACTTGTTGTGGACGTCCCACACTGCGGAACATCTAACGCCCTCGTGTTGGGTTCATAACATTAATATCATATATATACGTATATACATATATATGTATATATATGTATATATATATACGTATATATATGTATATATATATATATACGTATATATATATACGTATATATATGTATATATGTATATATATATATATGTATATAATCTATGCGATTAATTTGGCTGCGTTAACGCACTAAAATATTTGAACACAATTAACGCAACTTTGTTTACTTCTGGTGTTCGTTGAAGTTTTTACACTCAAACCGAGTTTCAAACCGTGGCAGTACGGTTTGACACTGTTTCCGTTTTTAAAACAATTATTTCTCCGCGGAAATAAGGAGCAGAAATCAGTTTAAAGGGTACCTGTAGTGCAAAACAACAACGTGCTACATCCATTCGGCGCATCAAATAAATCATATTTACCCCGCCGCTATTGTCAACAAGTCACGCATAGCCCGAGGATTTACATTTCTTTGTCAACATTCCGAGTCCGTGGGCGCAGCCATTTTGCTAGTTATTTACTCCAGCTCAAAGCTAACTATGACGTAGAGTCGTTGAAAGGAATTCAGCCAATCCGAGCTACTTCTACACGCGTTGCTTCTTGGGATAGATCGGTGGCCTCAAGAATTACACAATCTATATCAGGGTGCTCAATACGTCGATCGCAGGCCACCTGCCAGTCGATCGCGCGTAGTATTGGCAGATCGCATGACATAAAAAAATTGGCCCGCCCCTGTCACTTTCTCTATAGCGCCACATTACAGCAGCAGCATGTCATTTCTGTCTCTACGTGTTGCGTTGACAGTCCTCTGCCCGCCGTCTCGCGCGCGGAGCTCCCGACACCGGTTTGCGCGCATCGGGACGGACGGAGCAAAGAAAAGTCACTAGCACCCCGAACATGTCGGCCGAACATTGCATCAATGAAAGACATCTCCAGCGCTGGCTTATGCGCGATGTAGCTATCAAGCTCACTCTTTGTGTGAAGCAGATGAGGTCTAATGACACGATATCAGGCTTCTCAAGTCTCACGCATTGAGCGTGAGACTCACGATTTCACGCTGAAAAACCTCTCGGCTATTTAAAGCTTGAATGCATGGGTGCTCAATACGCCGATCGATTGTTGAGTAGAAATAGTCACCAGCACCCCCCCCCCCGCCCACAACTCTTTTCGGCTCGATGCCGGCCCGCGCAACAGTCAGCTGTATCGGGTGCTGATGGAAATCTCACGCTTGCCTGTCTTCAAAACTTGAGAGCCCTGCTATATCATCGGACATAAGTTCGTGCTCTTTACAACAAATGCACTCTGTCTGTTTTTTGTGGCACACATTTCCACAACTGCACCAAACGTCCGCCGACTTGCGTGCACGGTCCGCACGGTGAAGCATCTGACCGCGGTCCTTCGCATCAACTTCATCAGAATCATCGCTATCATCGCTGTCACAATTCACTAAATGGGGATAGTCTGCTTTTAAAGGTTCAAACAAGTATCCAGTTGCTGAATCAGACAATCTTTCATCGTCCATATTATCAATCTCTCAGCATTTGTTTGCAGCGCCGACGTTGTTTATATTGGTATCTGAACACATCCGCTGTGGCTGGCTGTCGATCTCTCAACGATCTGACGTCACACCACCCGCGACATATTCAAGCTCCAGTGCAATGTCGCATGTCGGAGTTGAGGACTTTGAACAGCCTAAACTACGTATTGTTATTGAATACTGGACCGTCAGTGCATGAATAACCTTTAGAAACACATTATCTTTTGATCTGGCTACATATTGTTTTGCACTACAGGTACCCTTTAAACTCGTGGATGAATCAGTCGGGTTTCCTCCTGCTCCTCCTTCCTCCCGTCTCCCCCTCTGACACACAGAGGAACGGAGGGGCGACGTGTCGGGTGACGCGGCGCGGAAAGAACTCGTCACACGAAACCTTCAACGTGATTTGTCAATCCGTTTGTCTGTCAACATTTTGCGAAAAAAGCAACCAATGAACACTCAGTAAATCACAAAGGACCTCCCACCTCACAGGTGAGGCTCTATAGCAGCCTGTCAGTCAGAGAGCAGAGAACACGGCAACAGGACAACTGAGCCTCTTTGAATAGAGCTGAGATTGTTCTGGAATGTTTGATGTATAACACGTGGGGGTATGTGTCATATGCAAACACCTTTAAAAGGTGAATTTACATTTTTTTGTAAAATGGAGAACATGCCCCCAGCCTCCAGAGGGTGAACGTGACATATGTGAATGTCAGTCAGTCACCAAGGCCACTGGTTCTGCTGTTCAGTGTTAAAGATGACAGGACCAATGGGGTCTCAATATACTTCTTTTTTTTTACTAATCTGGATGTTTCACTGAAGAAACAATTTATCATCCACAATATTAAATACCTCGCTGGCACTTTATAGGTAGGAGCCTCTTTGAAAACACAGCTCTGTGAAGTTTTGTCTTTAAAAAGAAGAACAAAAACTTTTAATCGCCATTAATGAATTTCAAAATGTGCGATTAATTAGTTAATTTTTTTAAATCGATTGACAGCCCTAATATATATATATATATATATACATGACATCACCCGTAGGCTCATACAGCTCGGTCACTTTCACCGATGAAGTTACTGTTACATCTGAAAGACTTCCAGCGCTACGAGAGCGGAACATCTCAACGCTGTTGTGTTCATTACATTATTACATTACATTACATTACATGTCATTTAGCAGACGCTTTTATGCAAAGCGACTTACAATAAGTGCATCAACCTAGAGTACAAACTAAGAACAACAAGAATACAGGAAGTAACATTTCCTCAACATAGTCGAACTACAAAAGTACCATAAGTAAGTTATAATATATATGTTATTGTGTTCATAACATTATTGTCCTTCTTGTTCTGAGTCAACAGCGGCGGGACAGCGATGACGCGTGGAGCAACTCAAGAGCTGATTGGCCCGAGTTGCGAAATGATCGCCTCAAAGTTGCAATATTTCAACTCGGGGCGCTGTAACCGCGTCGCCCCTAGTTGCGTCGCCCCAAATGCACCGCCCGGAAAAATGTGGCGTCTATCGCAGCCACACGCATCTGTACGTTGACTTTTCATGGGATTCGGTCACGCGAAAAAATCTCAACGCTTTTGGTGTGAACGCAGCTTAAGAGAAAGGACAGGCTGGAGGAACTCTGTCCAGCAGTCAGTTGTCCTGCAATGTGGAGAACATGGAGTACCTCAGTAAATCAGAGTCTGTGTCCAATTCTGAAGTGAGCTCTGAAGGCTTACATCTGTACTCGCTGGACGAAAATACTGTTTTTTTCGAAGTAACTTTTAATAAGACCTTTAAGTTTCGTGACACACATAAGTTTATACGATCTGTGCATGCAGCGCAGAGGGGGGTGGGGTTTGATATTTTGGTTGAGCGGAAGCGTTGGCGTTTAAAAAAGCTTATCACATTCCAGAAGAGAGAAAAGAGAGAACCGAAAGAAAAGAGGGAGAAAAGAAGTTTAGAGAAGTTTTTAAGCACCGTCCATGATCATGTGTCACACAGGTTTTTCCTTTTTTTTCCTACTTGTCTTGTATCTATCTATCTTCTGCCCTTCCTGTGCATCATTTAAATACAAATGTAGGTTCGCTACCGTGGGGCCTCATGACGAAGATGCAGAAGTCTTTTCAGAAGACTTCTTCTGGTCTGGCCGGCTTTGGGTTGTGCAGCGGCTCTCTATCTGCCGGTGGCGGAAGGGGGGCAGGGTCTCGTTGATGTCCAGTCTAGAGTCGCCTCTTCTGGACTCCGGACTGCACAGGGGCTGCGCTGCGGCCCCGGCTGGATGGACGCTGCTCCACTGCTGCTGAGGAGAGTGGGGCGGCTGGGATGCGACGGGCAGCTCTTTCTCCTGAGGCATGAGGCGGTGGACCTGAGGCCTAGGGCGGTGGACCTGAGGCCTGGGGCGGTGGACCTGAGGCCTGGGGCGGTGGACCTGAGGCCTGGGGCGGTGGACCTGAGGTGGTGGACCTGAGGCGGTGGACCTGAGGCGTGAGGCAGTGGACCTGAGGCCTGGGGCGGTGGACCTGAGGCGTGAGGCGGTGGACCTGAGGCCTGGGGCGGTGGACCTGAGGTGGTGGACCTGAGGCGGTGGACCTGAGGCGTGAGGCAGTGGACCTGAGGCCTAGGGCGGTGGACCTGAGGCGTGAGGCGGTGGACCTGAGGCCTGGGGCGGTGGACCTGAGGCCTGGGGCGGTGGACCTGAGGTGGTGGACCTGAGGCGGTGGACCTGAGGCGTGAGGCAGTGGACCTGAGGCCTGGGGCGGTGGACCTGAGGCCTGGGGCGGTGGACCTGTCCGGGCTGATGGCGTTCTACAGCTGGGTTCTGCAGCCTGTTGGCAGCTCCTCAACGCATCACGTGAAGCTGATGAGACTCCGGGCGTGTGGCTGCTGGAGCAAACGCTGAGTCTTCTAGCCTGGGAACATCTCTGAGAGAAGCCGGCTTCACAAACCTGGGACACTTGGTCAAGATGACATCAACAGCTTCAGCCGTCGACGCATTCAGACAGAACATCAACATCACGTCTGTCAGGATGACGGACAGGTTGGTGGAGGAGGTCTGTGCCGCCCTGCCGCAGCACCTTAGAGCTGATGCAGGAAACCATGTTTTTGTCTGACCGGTGGGATGATGGTTGTAAGTACCCCCCCCCCCACACACACACACACACACTCTGGTCATCTACCCAGCTGTGGGGGACTGGCAGGGGGGAGGAAACATGCTGCTGGCTGCCGGTGTTGCCAGGTTGGCCATCTGGCTGACACGTAAAAACCGTGTGAGGGGAGCCGGCGGTGAGGACCCCGTCACGGTTCTGAAGGGACTGTTGACAGCCCGACTCAGGGTGGAACACTCGGATCACCAGGCCAGGGACAATGGAGAGGCCTTCAGGGACAATGGAGAGGCCTTCAGGGACCGGTGGGCTGCTGGGAGCATTTTATGCTCATTAGGTGCTGGTGGATTGTTGGTTGTTTTGTTGGACTATTATTTATTTGTTTCTAAATTATATTTTGGAGTGTTTTCCTGTTGTTGGTGCAATAGTGAAATAAAGGACTCTTTGAAACCAAAACCTCTCTCGTCTCCTCTCTCGTCTCTCTCCCTCCTCTCCTCTCCTCCTCTCCTCTCGTCTCCTCCTCTCCTCTCTCGTCTCCTCTCTCTGGTTCCTCTCTGCGCCTCCTCTCTCGCCTCCTCTCTGTGCCTCCTCTCTCGCCTCCTCTCTGGTCTCTTTCTCTCGTCCTCTCTCATCTCTCCTCTCGTCTCCTCTCGTCCTCTCGGTCTCCTCTCTGTCTCCCTCTGCCTCCCCTCTCTCTCTCGCCTCCTCTCTCGCCTCCTCTCCTCTCCTCCTCTCTGTGCCTCCTCTCTCGCCTCCTCTCCTCTCCTCTCTCGCCTCCTCTCCTCCTCTGCCTCCCTCTGGAAGTCTCCTCTCGGTCCTCTCGTCTCCTCTCTGGTCTCCTCTCTGGTCTCTGCCTAAATCGCCTCCTCCTCGTCTCCTCTCGCCTCTCTCCTGGTCTCCTCTCTCGTCTCCTCTCTCGCCTCCTCTCTCGCCTCCTCTCCGCGCCTCCTCTCTCGCCTCCTCTGGTCTCCTCTCCTCTCCCTCCTCTGCCTCCTCTGATCCTCCTCGCCTCCTCTCTCTGTCTCCTCTCTCGTCTCCTCCTCTCTCGTCTCCCTCTCTCTCCTCTCGTCTCCTCCTCTCGTCTCCTCTCTCGCCTCCTCTCCTCTCCTCCTCCTCTCGTCTCTTCTCTTGTCTCCTCCTCTCCTCCTCCTCTCGTCTCCTCTCCCGCCTCCTCTCTAAGTCTCTCCTCTCGCCTCCCTCGTCTCCTCTCCTGCCTCCTCTCGTCTCGTCTCGCCTCCTCTCGTCTCCTCTCGCCTCCGCTCGTCTCCTCTCTCCTCCTCTCTCGCCCAGTCTCCTCTCTCGCCTCCCTCCGCTCCTCTCGTCTCCTCTCTCCTCTCCTCCTCTCGCCTCCTCCTCGTCTCCTCTCTCGCCTCCTCCTGCCTCCTCTCTCGTCTCTCTCCTCGTCTCCTCTCTCGTCTCCTCTCGCCTCTCTCCTCCCTCGTCTCCTCTCTCGCCCTCCTCTCTCTCCTCTCCTCTCTCCGCCTTCCTCCTCTCTCCCCTGCTCTCTCCTCGTCCCTCCTCTCTCCTCTCTCCGTCCCTCCTCTCGTCTCCTCTCTCGTCTTCTCTCTCGTCTCCTCTCTCGTCTCCTCTCTCCTCTCCACTCTTGTCTCCTCTCTCTAGCCTCTGTGTCAGTATGTGACATTACATCCTGCATCCTGTTGTCTCAGACATGCAAAGTTCTGCCAACAATAATTTTCCTACTGGACTTTAACATCATTTAACTAACAAAGACCACACGAATAGTGACAATGATCTCTGGAGAGATGGAACCAAGGTCATCGTCACGTGACTCATCAGGTGATAGACTCTGGCTCTAAAGTGTGTCTCTGTGTCACATTATTGTTGACACACACACACACAAACACACACACACACATACATACACACACACCACTCCTCGTATACATTTGTGTGAAATTGTAAAAACGTTTGTGCCGATGTAAAGACATGTCCTGCAGCTGTTCCTGATGGAACCAGCTCCACCTTCAGTCCTGGAGGAGACTCCGCCCCCTCATGGAGACTGAAGACTTTCCTCTTGATGGTCTGATAGTTAAACCTGAACCAGGTTCACCTGGAGAGACCTAGAGACGCTGCTAGAGGCTGAGAGGCTGAGGGGGACGAGAGGATACACTGAGCTCCTCTCTCCTCTCTCCTTATGGACGCTTAGGATACACTGAGCTCCTCTCTCCTCTCTCCTTATGGACGCCAGGAGACACTGAGCTCCTCTCTCCTCTCTCTCCTTAAGGACGCTTAGGATACACTGAGCCCTCTCTCTCCTCTCCTTAAGGACGCTTAGGATACACTGAGCCCTCGCCCTCTCCTCTCCTTAAGGACGCTTAGGATACACTGAGTCTCTCTCTCCTCTCTCCTTATGGACGCTTAGGAGACACTGAGCCCTCCTCTCCTCTCTCCTTAAGGACGCTTAGGACACTGAGCCCTCTCTCCTCTCTCCTTAAGGACGCTTAGGATACACTGAGCTCCTCTCTCCTTAAGGACGCTTAGGATACACTGAGCTCCTCTCTCTTCTCCTCTCTCCTTATGGACGCTTAGGATACACTGAGCTCCTCTCTCCTCTCCTCTCTCCTTAAGGATGCTTAGGATACACTGAGCACCTATCTCCTCTCCTCTCTCCTTATTGACGCTTAGGATACACTGAGCTCCTCTCTCCTCTCTCCTTATGGATGTTTAGGATACACTGAGCTCCCCTCTCCTCTCCTCTCTCCTTATGGATGCTTAGGATACACTGAGCTCCTCTCTCCTCTCCTCTCCTTATGGACGTTTAGGATACACTGAGCACCTCTCTCCTCTCTCTCCTTATGGACATTTAGGATACACTGAGCTCCTCTCTCCTCTCCTCTCTCCTTAGGGACGTTTAGGATACACTGAGCTCCTCTCTCCTCTCCTCTCTCCTTAGGGACATTTAGGATACACTGAGCACCTCTCTCCTCTCCTCTCTCCTTATGGATGTTTAGGATACACTGAGCTCCTCTCTCCTCTCCTCTCTCCTTATGGACGTTTAGGATACACTGAGCTCCTCTCTCCTTAAGGACGCTTAGGATACACTGAGCTCTCTCCTCTCCTCTCTCCTTATGGACGTTTAGGATACACTGAGCTCCTCTCTCTCCTTATGGACGTTTAGGATACACTGAGCTCCTCTCCTCTCTCCTTATGGACGTTTAGGATACACTGAGCTCCTCTCTCCTCTCCTCTCTCCTTAGGGACGTTTAGGATACACTGAGCTCCTCTCTCCTCTCTCCTTAGGGACATTTAGGATACACTGAGCTCCTCTCTCCTTATGGACGCTTAGGATACACTGAGCTCCTCTCTCCTCTCCTCTCTCCTTATGGACGCTTAGGATACACTGAGCTCCTCTCTCCTCTCCTCTCTCCTTATGGACGCTTAGGATACACTGAGCTCCTCTCTCCTCTCCTCTCTCCTTTGGGACATTTAGGATACACTGAGCACCTCTCTCCTCTCCTCTCTCCTTATGGATGTTTAGGATACACTGAGCTCCTATCTCCTCTCTCCTTAGGGACGTTTAGGATACACTGAGCTCCTCTCTCCTCTCCTCTCTCCTTAGGGACATTTAGGATACACTGAGCACCTCTCTCCTCTCCTCTCTCCTTATGGATGTTTAGGATACACTGAGCTCCTCTCTCCTCTCCTCTCTCCTTATGGATGCTTAGGATACACTGAGCTCCTCTCCTCTCTCCTTAAGGACGCTTAGGATACAATGAGTTCTCTCCTCTCCTCTCTCCTTATGGACGTTTAGGATACACTGAGCTCCTCTCTCCTCTCTCCTTATGGACGTTTAGGATACACTGAGCCTCTCTCCTCTCCTCTCTCCTTATGAACGTTTAGGATACACTGAGCTCCTCTCTCCTCTCCTCTCTCCTTATGAACGTTTAGGATACACTGAGCTCCTCTCTCCTCTCCTCTCTCCTTATGGACGTTTTGGATACACTGAGCACCTCTCTCCTCTCCTCTCTCTACTTATGGATGAATTTTCATCTCTCCATCACACATTATTAACTCTGCTTCCTCTCCGGAGTCCTTGTGACTTCACGTCTCATCGGGTCCATCGGACCTGCTGGGTCTGATGCCATGGCGCTGCTGATGCCCCGCCCACTCCTCCTCTCTGCCTCCATCTGAAGGATCACAGAGGTCTAGATCGTGGCCCATGCCCACTATCAATTATTCATACACTCTGTCATACTCTTTGAATGTGTTGTGACTCTGTAATGATTCCTTCTGGTCACATGACATCTATTCTTCTGTCCATCCTGGAGAGGGATCCTCTTCTGTTGCTCTCCTGAATGGTTCTTCACTTTTTTTCCCTGTGAAAGGTTTTTTTATATTTCTTGGGAGTTTTCCCTGATCCAATGTGAGGTCAAAGGTCAGGGATGTCTATGTGTACAGATTGTAAAGCACAAATTTGTGCTTTTTTGGTTCCTCCATTTCACTGTTGCTGATGCCATTTCATACTTATTCTGACCTTTCATTGTAAAAGCCTGAACCAAAAAAGCACGACCAAGAGACAGAGTAGTATGATAGTTCTTTTACTGGTATTTCAGGGAGAGGTCAAAGCTTGGAGATCAGACCATTAGGAAAATGATTGTTGGCAGAACTTTGCATGAGCTGCACAACAAATAGAGAGTCACCGACTGACACAGAGGACCAGAGAGGAAAGGAGACGAGAGAGGAGACGAGGATGGACAAACTTCTTCTGAGCGTCGTCGTCGTGTCAGGCAAGACTTTAATATCTTTTATTCTTTTCCCCTCTTCTTCATTCTTATGTCTCTGTTTCATAATGTGTCCCTGTGACATTCCTCTCACTTCCACTTCTTTGTTGGTCTTTTTTCTCTCATGTAAAATGATCACTTGCATGACTGAGCTAAGTCATGAATATGAAATGTGCTCAACATGCCGTGTGTCCACCAGGCCTGTGTGCCGTCTCACCAGCTGCTGTACACTACTACCATGTTCATCATGAGCTGAAGACCAGGACTGAAGCCCAGCGCCACTGCAGAGAGAACAACATGGACCTGGCCACCATACGAGACCTGGAGGACCTGGAGAGCCTGAAGATCTCAGAGACCACCATCCAATCAGTGAGTTTCATGTGACAGGTGGTCTGGACTATGACATCACACAGTGGTGGAGAGGATGACCTGGACCTCAGGTGGACTTGTACTTTACTTGAGTACTTTAGTTCAACATTTATTCTTCTATTTTCTTTCTCTACTAAATACTCATGAATTTATTTTCTGCTCCACTTTATTAGTCAAGCTTTGCAGAGACTCATCACATATTATCTTATGATTTACAAATGGTTTCAACAGGCAGCTGTATCACTCCAAAATATAGATTTTCCCACGAACCTGAAACTTTTTAATTTGTGCTGTTTGCCAACTTAATGTTTTAATAACCAGAACACATCGACTGATATTTACAAATCAGAACAAAATCTCACAATTATTATTGTTATTTTAATACCAATATTTTTAAAACAGCACTTGTGGTTGCTTGTAGTGTTGTTACGAGATGTTTGACGCCCGCAGGCAGTGTATAATGATGGGTCCTCGAAGCCATATCGAGGCTTGCTTCATTTAGGGGAGGAGCCAAAAATGATGACGTCCGAAGCCTCGCTGCCCGGCTGTACCACGTGACTGCTTCGGGAAGTGCTTCAGATATTTCTGGGAGGTTTGACAGCAATATAAACCCCTCAGGCTCCATTCAAAATGTGGGTTGTTGGTTGAGAGTTTGGAGAGTTTAGAGAGAGAGATAGTTTGTAGAGTTAGGAGAGTGAGGAGAGAAGGAGAGGTGATAAGATGGAACTTTTGAGAAACTGTTATTTATGAATAATGAATAAAATGTCCTTGTCCTGGACATCACTGCAGTGATGTCCAGGACATGCGGACATTTTCATAACTATGTAGAGGGACTACTAAGAACTATGTAGTGGACTACTAAGAACTATGTAGAGGGACTACTAAGAACTATGTAGAGGGACTACTAAGAACTATGTAGAGGGGCTACTAAGAACTATGTAGAGGGGCTACTAAGAACTATGTAGAGGGACCACTAAGAACTATGTAGAGAGGCTGCTAAGAACTATGTAGAGGGACTACTAAGAACTAGGTAGAGGGGCTACTAAGAACTATGTAGAGGGACTAAGAACTATGTAGAGACACTACTAAGAACTATGTAGAGGAGCTACTAAGAACTATGTAGAGGGGATGCTAAGAACTATGTAGAGACACTACTAAGAACTATTTAGAGGGACTACTAAGAACTATGTAGAGGGGCTACTAAGAACTATGTAGTGGACTACTAAGAACTATGTAGAGGACTACTAAGAACTATGTAGAGGGATGACTATGAACTATGTAGAGGGACTACTAAGAACTATGTAGAGGGACTAAGAACTATGTAGAGGACTACTAAGAACTATAGAGGAGCTACTAAGAACGATGTAGAGGGACTACTAAGAACTATGGACTACTAAGAACTATGTAGAGGGGCTACTAAGAACTATGTAGGGCTACTAAGAACTATGTAGAGGGGCTACTAAGAACTATGTAGGGATGACAAAGAACTATGTAGAGGGACGACAAAGAACTATGTAGAGGCGACTAAGAACTATGTAGACGGGCTACTAAGAACTATATAGAGGGGCCACTAAGAACTATGTAGAGGGACGACTAAGAACTATGGAGAGGAGCTACTAAGAACTATGTAGATAGGCTACTAAGAACGATGTAGAGGGGCTAATAAGAACTATGTAGAGGGGCTACTAAGAACTATGAAGAGGGACGACTAAGAACTATGAAGAAGGGCTACTAAGAACTATGTAGAGGGACTACTAAGAACTATGTAGAGGGGCTACTAAGAACTATGTAGAGGCTACTAAGAACTATGAAGGAGACTACTAAGAACTAGAGGACTAAGAACTATGTAGAGGACTACTAAGAACTATGTAGAGGGCTACTAAGAACTATGTAGAGGGCCAATAAGAACTATGTAGAGGCTACTAAGAACTATGCAGAGGGACGACTAAGAACTATGTAGAGGGCTACTAAGAACTATGTAGAGGCTACTAAGAACTATGTAGAGGACTACTAAGAACTATGTGGAGGGCTACTAAGAACTATGTAGAGGGACTACTAAGAACTATGTAGAGGGGATACTAAGAACTATGTAGAGGGGCCACTAAGAACTATGTAGAGGGGCTACTAAGAACTATATAGAGGGGCCACTAAGAACTATGTAGAGGGGCTACTAAGAACTATATAGAGGGGTCACTAAGAACTATATAGAGGGCCACTAAGAACTATATAGAGGGGCCACTAAGAACTATGTAGAGGGACTACTAAGAACGATAGAGGGCTACTAAGAACTATGTAGAGGGCCGACTAAGAACTATGTGGGACTACTAAGAACTATGTAGAGGACTACTAAGAACTATGTAGGGGCGACTAAGAACTATGTAGAGGTGATACTAAGAACTATAGTGGGGCTACTAAGAACTATATAGAGAGACTACTAAGAACTAGGTAGAGGGGCTACTAAGAACGATGTAGAGGGACTACTAGGAACGATGTAGAGGGCTACTAAGAACTATGTAGAGGGGCAACTAAGAACTATGAGAGGGCTACTAAGAACTATGTAGAGGGCTACTAAGAACTATGTAGAGAGGCTACTAAGAACTATATAGAGGGACTAGGAACTATGTAGGGACTAAGAACTATGTAGAGGACTACTAAGAACTATGTAGAGGACTACTAAGAACTATGTAGAGGCTACTAAGAACTATGTAGAGGACTACTAAGAACTAGGAGAGGCTACTAAGAACTATGTAGAGGACTACTAAGAACTATGTGGAGGACTACTAAGAACTATGAAGAGGGGCTACTAAGAACTATGTAGTGAGGCTACTAAGAACTATGTAGAAGGGCTACTAAGAACTATATAGGACTACTAAGAACTATGTAGAGGACTACTAAGAACTATGTAGAGGGCTACTAAGAACTATGTAGAGGGACGACTAAGAACTATGTAGAGGGGCTACTAAGAACTATGTAGTGGACTACTAAGAACTATGTAGAGGGGCTACTAAGAACTATGTAGTGGACTACTAAGAACTATGTAGAGGACTACTAAGAACTATGTAGAGGACGACTAAGAACTATGTAGAGGGGCTACTAAGAACTATGTAGTGGACTACTAAGAACTATGTAGTGGACTACTAAGAACTATGTAGAGGGACGACTAAGAACTATGTAGAGGGACGACTAAGAACTATGTAGTGGACTACTAAGAACTATGTAGAGGGACGACTAAGAACTATGTAGAGGGGCTACTAAGAACTATGTAGAGGGCTACTAAGAACTAGATAGAGGACTAAACAGTAGAGTTTGCAACAAGACTAGTCTGAGCTGACCAACAACAAGATGCTCTGACCAGGTTCTTCTAGATCACATAAGGACAAAGAGAAAGGATCAGGAGGTGAACAGTCACCAAGAGTTCTTGACTTCACATGAGGACAGAGAGAGGATGCAGGAGACAAGTCTGAGTGAGAGTTTTTTTCACATGAACAGAGAGAAGAAGGAAGCAGGATACATATCTTAAGAGTACATTCTGACTCACATGGACAGAAAAAGACAGGAGGTAGAACAGTCAGTGGCTTCAGGCAGCTTACATGAGGAGAGGAAGGAAGCAGGAGGTAACAAGTCAATAGGCCTTTATGTTCAACTCAAACAGACTGAAGGACCAGTTGAAAACACAAGCTGACAGCTATAAAAGACAAAGAAGACAAGAAGAAGAAGAGATGATGTTTCTTTCAATCCTTGTCAGACTATTTTTCTCCTCCTCACCTTTTCTTATTCCAAGATAGAAAGAACAGTCTTAGTACAGATTTCTGTGAAGACTTTTCCATTCATACAGGACTTTTTTCACCATCTGTCACTTGTTCTACTTAGAAATAAGCTAACAGGTTTCTTCCAGCTGATTTGAACTTTTGCTTTGAAGATGTTTTTTCTTTATGTTCAGTGTAAATTAACTTTGAAAAGTACATTTTTATCTTTTTAAAGGTTTCTGCTTACCTATTTTGAAGAAAATACTAAATTCAAGTTGGCTTCAGTAGCTAAGGTCAGTGAGGGGTTGACTTTCTTTGATGTCTTTCTTCAACCTGTTTTTACACATAACACACATACACACACAGTTCAAAAAGAAAAAACCACATGAGAAGCACACTTTGCTAAACAATGTTTTATCTTCTCACTTCTTAAATACACCTTTATTGGACAGACACGAAGATGTTCTTTCAGTTCCCAATCTCAGGGATTCTCTCAGCTGTGAATAGATGTATTTTGAGAAACTTTGTTTTTCCTTAAAACTCACCCTGGGAAGAAAATACAACATGGTTTGAGAAGTACAACATTATTGAGATCATGCTGCACCAAGAGTAACTTGTGTGCTGAGCTTTAATGATGTTGCATTTCACTATAAATCATAAATAGTTTACTTTCAATACAAACTTTATCCTCATTTGGCTTGTTTTTAAGGTCAATGACTGACAACACAGGTTCTCATCTCAAGTTACACAATGTTTTTCAGAATGCTTTTTGGGAGAAAATACATTTATGTGCGATGCTTACATTACATTCAACGTACCAAACAATTGTTTGGTGATATTTTTATTAAAAGATACTTTTGAACTCATCTATGAAGATTGAATACTGCATTCAACTGATTTTTGAGTAATGACATTGGTGATGAGGTACAAACTATAGTCATGTTTTTGAGTTCAACCTGCAGAAATACACTCATGTTAATGAGTAAAATGATCAAAACTATGATATTATAGCTCTCTAAAAGAAATAGTTTACTTTAGCTTGAACAACCTTCTTTATTGTGTGCCATAACTCGGTTGTTTTATGGGAGATGTGTTTTTCAGGTGAGATTTGTTGATCATTTGATCACTTGTATTCAAGTTCTTATCTTCACTGTTGATGGCTGGAAGAAACTAGACCTGTTATGCAGCCGCAGAGACACATGAATATGAGATCACATGACTAGAGATCACATGACTATGAGTAAGTTGAGATCACATGAGTATGACCACTTGCTGAGCCTCTTAACACAGACTATGCACATGGTTAGCCAGACAGACACAGACAGAGATCACAGAGTTACCACATCTATGAGATCACATGATTGTGAGATCACATGACTTGTCACATAGTATGACCACAGCTTGAGATCACAGCAATAAGATATGTGTGCCACAGCAGATCACACTTGTCACTGAGTTGACCACAGACTGAGATACATTTGAGACCTTACTTAAAGATACATGACTATGACCACATACTTGAGAAATACTTAAGTCACAAGTGAAGCAGCTTGAGATCACAGAGTTGAGATGTTTCGATCACATGACTGACCAATGACTATGAGATACATACTTGCACCTTAAAGATCCATTTGAGCACACTTAGATCACAGACTGTCACTGAGTTGAGCTGCACCAGGCAGCTTAGAAGCTCTACCTTTTGTAATTTTGATTAACTTGATCACTTATTCTTATTCCAATGAACAAAGAGTTTTCTTCCTTCTTGAACAACAAACCTGTTATCTGCCACTAACCATTACTTTTGGAAGAGATCAGCTGAGTGACTCAGATACATTTAATTCAATTCAATTTTCAGTTTTTTGATAGCTTTCACAAATTGATGTCTGAGGACAACTCAATAGAATTGAAAACCTCACATGGCAAAAAACTCAATAGCCTTAGTAAAAAGAGAAAACTTAGGAGAGCAACAAGGAGTTTCCAAGACAGACAATAGATGTTGACCAGAGGACAATGTTTCAGTCTTTTATGACATTATGAATAGTTCTTGATTTATGATCACCACCACAGCAGATCTAAATTGAGTTAACAGTCGCTAACAGGAATGTAAGAGGAACTCTTGACCTTGTTAGAGGGATTTTTGGTGATAATGACTTACTAAAACATTTATTTTGAGATTAAACATCTGAAAAAAGAGAGTTGCTCAGGCTTAAAGGACAGCTATAACAATACACAATCAACTACCTTGAACCATTATAACAAACTCTGTAAAGAGAAACAGTTGACCTTAAACAAGTGACTGTTCTGCTCCACAATAGCTGTTCAAAAGACGATAATGAAGGCTTGTTTCTGACCAGAACACCAATATTTCTATTGATTTATGCTTGTATTCAAGTGCTAAATATGATGGTGCCACACCAACCTTTGTCTACTGAGTTAGAGGACGTTTTTTCTCCAGGAATGTAAGATTGATACTTTTGACGAATACATTTGGACCTTATCTTTTTTAAAGGTACATTATGACTCACTACATTTTGGAAGAAAATACTAGAATTCAAGCATCTGGCTTCAGGCAGCTTAAGGTCAGTGTTTTTGAGGGGAGAGTAACCCCCTTTTGATGTGGAGTTGAGGCTTTACAACTCAATAGGCCTTTATTATGTGCAAAAACATACACAACACACTCTAGTAAAAAGAGAAAAACCACAGTTGAGCCACCTTAAGCTTAACAAGTGACTATAATGCTGCTGCCACCTAGTGGGTTGTTTTTTTGCAACCAAGACAGACACCGAAGATGTTCTGACCAGAGTTCCCACCAATCACTCAATATCATTTTTTTCACTTTATGTATCAAGTTAAATAGTCTTTTTGTGGGCTTTGAACCAAACCTGATTAACAGCAATGCCAAAACTAACTGACTTAGAGAGAGTTACTGAGTTAGAGGATTCTCATTTTTTTTTCCAGAATGTAAGATTTACAAGGCAAACTACTTGGAAAAAACTAGGACTTTCTGGCTATGACTACTACTGCTTAAATATCAGTGTTTTAGAGAGTAACACTTTTGGAGTTGAGGAACAAGCCTTTTATGCAAGTACACAAGAACACAATAAAAGCCCACATTGCAAAACACACACAACACATAGTAAGAGACACCTGATTGAGTTTTTTGTTTGAAGGACATTATGACGAAGAGGTTGTTTTTTGACCCAAATCATTCAATAAGATGTTCTGCAGTGATGTATTCATTGCTGATACTTTTTAGCCCTTGATGTAAATATATGGGTGGGTGACCACCAACCTTTCGTTAACAATTTTTTAATATCTTTATTTAGAGATGTGTTTTCTGAATGTGGATTTTGTAAATACTTTGAGGTTCATTTCCTTTTTTAAATTAAATATGACTATACTACTGGAACAGCTTAAGCAGTGTTTTTGGCAGGAGAAGGTCAGAGTGAGTTGATGATAATCATTGTTATTATGATTTGCAAAACATACACAACACACTATATAAAAGTAAAGAAACCACAGTTGAGCCACCTTAGCTTAACAAGTGACTATTATGCTGCCACCAAGCGTTGTTTTTGCAACCAAGACAGACACCGAAGATGTTCTGACCAGAGTTCCCACCAATCATTCAATATCGGAGGATTTTTCTTATGATCACTTGTATTCCAAGTGCTAAATAGTCTTTCGTCCCTGGGTGGGCTTGAACCACCAACCTTTCGGTTAACAGCCGAATGCGCTAACCAATTGCGCCACAGAGACTTGTCTACTGAGTTAGAGGATGGGGTTTTTTTTCCAGCTGAATGTAAGATTGATACTTTTGACGGATACATTAGGACCTTATCTTTTTAAAGGTACATTATGACTCACTACATTTTGGAAGAAAATACTAGAATTCAAGCGTCTGGCTTCAGGCAGCTTAAGGTCAGTGTTTTTGAGGGGAGAGTAACCCCCTTTTGATGTGGAGTTGAGGCTTTACAACTCAATAGGCCTTTATTATGTGCAAAAACATACACAACACACTATAGTAAAAAGAAACCACAGTTGAGCCACCTTAAGCTTAACAAGTGACTATTATGCTGCTGCCACCAAGCCGGTTGTTTTTTTGCAACCAAGACAGACACCGAAGATGTTCTGACCAGAGTTCCCACCAATCATTCAATATCGGAGGATTTTTCTTATGATCACTTGTATTCCAAGTGCTAAATAGTCTTTCGTCCCTGGGTGGGCTTGAACCACCAACCTTTGTTAACAGCGAACGCTAACCAATTGCGCCACAGAGACTTGTCTATTGAGTGAGAGGATGGCTTTTTCCAGCTGAATGTAAGATTGATACTTTTGACGAATACATTTGGACCTTATCTTTTTTAAAGGTACATTATGACTCACTACATATTGGAAGAAAATACTAGAATTCAAGCGTCTGGCTTCAGGCAGCTTAAGGTCAGTGTTTTTGAGGGGAGAGTAACCCCCTTTTGATGTGGAGTTGAGGCGTTACAACTCAATAGGCCTTTATTATGTGCAAAAACATACACAACACACTATAGTAAAAAGAGAAAAACCACAGTTGAGCCACCTTAAGCTTAACAAGTGACTATTATGCTGCTGCCACCAAGCCGGTTGTTTTTTTGCAACCAAGACAGACACCGAAGATGTTCTGACCAGAGTTCCCACCAATCATTCAATATCGGAGGATTTTTCTCATGATCACTTGTATTCCAAGTGCTAAATAGTCTTTCGTCCCTGGGTGGGCTTGAACCACCAACCTTTCGGTTAACAGCCGAACGCTAACCAATTGCGCCACAGAGACTTGTCTACTGAGTTAGAGGATGGGTTTTTTTTCCAGCTGAATGTAAGATTGATACTTTTGACGAATACATTTGGACCTTATCTTTTCTAAAGATACATTATGACTCACTACGTTATGGAAGAAAACACTAGAATTCAAGCGTCTGGCTTCAGGCAGCTTAAGATCAGTGTTTTAGAGGGGTGAGTAACCGCCTTTTGATGTGGAGTTGAGGCGTTACAACTCAATAGGCCTTTATTATGTGCAAAAACATACACAACACACTATAGTAAAAAGAGAAAAACCACAGTTGAGCCACCTTAAACTTGACAAGAGACTATAATGCTGCTGCCACCAAGCGGTTGTTTTTGCAACCAAGACAGACACGAAGATGTTCTGACCAGAGTTCCCACCAATTATTCAATATCCGAGGTAGTTTCTTATGATCGCATGTATTCCAAGTGCTAAATAGTCTTTCGTCCCCGGGTGGGCTTGAACCACCAACCTTTGGTAAACAGCGGAACGCTAACCAATTGCGCCACAGAGACTTGTCTGCTGAGTTAGAGGATGGGTTTTTTTCCAGCTGAATGTAAGATTGATACTTTTGACGAATACATTTGGACCTTATCTTTTTTAAAGGTACATTATGACTCACTACATTTTGGAAGAAAATACTAGAATTCAAGCGTCTGGCTTCAGGCAGCTTAAGGTCAGTGTTTTTGAGGGGAGTAACCCCTTTTGATGTGGAGTTGAGGCTTTACAACTCAATAGGCCTTTATTATGTGCAAAAACATACACAACACACTATAGTAAAAAGAGAAAAACCACAGTTGAGCCACCTTAAGCTTAACAAGTGACTATTATGCTGCTGCCACCAAGCCGGTTGTTTTTTTGCAACCAAGACAGACACCGAAGATGTTCTGACCAGAGTTCCCACCAAACATTCAATATCAGAGGATTTTTCTCATGATCACTTGTATTCCAAGTGCTAAATAGGCTTTCGTCCCTGGGTGGGCTTGAACCACCAACCTTTCGGTTAACAGCCGAGCACTAATTTGCGCCACAGAGACTTGTCTACTGAGTTAGAGGATGGGTTTTTTCCAGCTGAATGTAAGATTGATACTTTTGACGAATACATTTGGACCTTATCTTTTTTAAAGGTACATTATGACTCACTACATTTTGGAAGAAAATACTAGAATTCAAGCGTCTGGCTTCAGGCAGCTTAAGGTCAGTGTTTTTGAGGGGAGAGTAACCCCCTTTTGATGTGGAGTTGAGGCTTTACAACTCAATAGGCCTTTATTATGTGCAAAAACATACACAACACACTATAGTAAAAAGAGAAAAACCACAGTTGAGCCACCTTAAGCTTAACAAGTGACTATTATGCTGCTGGAGCAACCGACAGACACCAAGATGTTCTGACCAGATTCAATGATCAGATCCAATGCTAAATAGTCTTCGTTTATTGAAAATAATAAATAGCCAGCCACCAACAGGCAACTGAGATTGCACTGAGACTTGATTGAGGAGATTGCTGAGTTTGAATGTACATGATACTTTTCTAAAGACAAAACCATCTTTTTGGCAGAATTTGAGGGAAAACTGGATGTGAGAGCTTTAAGGCCTTTAAAGGGGAGTAACTATTGATGTGGAGTTGAGGTACTGAGCTCATAGCTTATGCTGCAAAGTTTTGCAACCAAACAGACAAGTAAAAAAAAGAAAAACCACAGTTCCATCATTCAATATGACAATTTATCTATGTGACATAATTGTAACAACCAAACAGACCAAAATTGGACCAGAATCGATGCTCACAGCTCAGAGTTGAGGATGGGCAGCTGAATGTAATTGATTGATACTGACAAATTGACCATCAACTTACAATATCTAACTGATTTGGAAGAAAAACACCATTCATCAGGCAGCTGGTTTTTTGAGGAGAATGAGATTGTGGATTGTGGATTACAATCACAGGAGTACATAGACCTAAAAATACTTGACCAAGCGCTGGCTTCTTTTCAGTTGAGTAGTTGAGCTGGCAAGAGTTGAACTTTGGGTAAAACACAGTGCTCTATTATCAATGCTTGCAGTGACATAGATTGTGCACCACATACAGCACATACTATCAATCTGTGAACCAAACAGACACCTTAACATCAATCTGCGCCACACAAACTGTCTGAGAGAGGCTAGTCATCTGATGTGGATTTACACAAGACCTTATTCCATTTGGAATTACTCTTTCTTTTAAGAAACTGATCATACCAACCTTTGCAAGGGAGTATGAGCCTACTTTGATAATTGATGGTAGTTGACTCATAGCTAGATTATTGTGCTAGACAAGTCTGAAGAGTTGAAAGCAACCAAGTGACTGACACACTACATGTTGTGCACAACCTTCAAAGACACCACCATGTTAGAAATGCACCAGAGCATTCAAGACCAAAGGATCACAGTGTATCACATTATGAGGCAAATCTCTTGTCCCTGGTGGGGACCACCAACCTTTTAAACAGCGACAAAAACTGCACTTGGTCAAGAGTTAGCTGTTATGGAAGAGGATTGATTTTTCCTGAATGTACATGGTTGAAGGTTTTCTTTTTTTCCAACAAACATACAACTGGAATTTTCTTTTGAAAATCAATGAATCAACTGTTCTTTTTTGGGGAGAGATAAAACTTGCCTATGGGCTTGGCGTCTACCAACATCACTTGATTATGAGTGAGCTCCAAAATAACTTGCCTTTAATGCTTCAACTCTAGGCAAAGTAAGATGTTGAAGGTTCCAACACAATTGATTTCTATCTTTAAGCATACCATGTCTGGTGAGGTCATTTGATACACTGGAAGAAAATACAGATCACTGGCTTTCTGAGCAGCTAGAACAGGTCACTGATTGGCTTGTACAGCTGATATTGTGCTTACCAGCCATTTTAACATGACAGGTTTGATGTAGATGGTTTTTTGCATAAGTGATACTTAACATTGAAGTCTTTTATGAGTTTAATACATGAGAGTTGAGACCACTTTAGCTTAAGGCATCACTATTGATACAGATTAGTGAACTGGTTCTCAGGCAACCAGTTTCTCAAACAGATCCTGAAGAAAACTGAGAGTGCTCCATCTGGTCAACAGATGCTGCTAACTACAAGTGATATTTTGTTTTCAGCTTTAAACAGACAAGAAAATCAGGACAGAGTTCCACTTGGTGATAAGGCTTTTCAGTGCTTGTAGTAGAAACAGATACCTCTGATTGTCTGGTGGGCTAATCTTTCAGGTATAGGACAGATAACGATAGAGGTTGTTGAGATCAGTACATATGGGAGCGAACTATGCTTTTTTGTACCACATTTGAGAGAACCATATTTGAAGAAAATGACTGATAACTTGAGTCAACATTGGTTGTTTTTAAAGGACAGACTGAAATGTTCAAATATGATTCTCAGCTGACATCGTTACAACAATCAGTGTAATTATCTTGATACAGGATCAGGTTCAGAACATAGTGCATTGAGTTGAGGCCAACTGAGCAAAGGCCTTTTATATGTGCAAACACATTTGCTCAACATACATAGTAAAAAAGTACCTCATGAGCTGAGGCTTAAATGATTTGTACTGACACTATTCCAAGAGTTGCAAACAAGTGACAAACACTATGTCAGAACCATCTGAGCAGACTTTCTCTGACCAAACTGAGATTGTCTATGATCTTTTGAGCAATGATATAGTGGCTTGAGGACCCATTGTGGTTACAACGTCTGCCTTCATTGCAAAGACTTCACTGATCAATTGAGGATGTGGCTTACACTCATGAAGGGTGTTTTGATGCTCAACATTATTAGTTTAAATTTAGTGTACACATGACTGCTGACACCAGCATTGAAGAACCAGCTACCAAATTCAACATGGTTTTGCTGGTTTTTTTGAGAGAGTTGATGTTTCTCAATGCTCAACACATCTTTAACAGAAAACCACTTTGAGCAAGCAGAGATGGCTATTGTTTTGTTAACACACATTGTAACAGCAATGCGGCACCATCAGACCTTTGTCTATATTCAAACACAAAAAGGAATCTGATGATTCATTGAAT
>NC_079399.1:23573086-23588375 GCF_029220125.1 Pseudoliparis swirei | reverse complement strand
TGGTCGAGGCTTTTTGTGTCTTTTTAGGTTTTGCGAATCGTTTTTCCCGCCCAGTGAATTGTTTTGAACTTCCCGTGGTTTGAGAACTTTTCCCACGTTCTGGGCAGGCCCTTGGGGGGGGCCAGGGAAAGGGGAGGGCCTGTGTTTTTTAAAACCCCTTTCCTGTTAAATTGTTGTATTTTCACGGTTTTAAGCTTTTTTTTCATATTGGTTTCCCGTTTTCGTTTTTTTTGGAGAGCAATTTTGTTCAAGCTTGGGCTTTGATGTGCCTGGAACAACAAAAGGCGGACCACATGGGCAAAAACCCAGGTAACAGGGGTTTCGCTGTTTGTAAGTGTACATTTGCTTGGCAGTTGTGGAAAGGATCTCCCCCATTTGGCCGGGTCGTACTTAGCCTGTTAGTTTGGGCTGTTTGGCGGGGCGGCGGGTCTCACTCACGTGAAATCTTTCTTAAAAAGGGGCCCGTGGGGCTTAGAGATTTTCATGCGTAAACTTTTATGGGGCCACTGAAGTTGTCTTTTCCCTAAACGTTGGGTTGCCCGTGTTGTTTTTTAGGAAATTCAAAGGGTCCTCTGTCGTTGGGGGAAAAAGTACACTTTTTTTTTATTTTTTGTCCTGTTTTAACCAACGCCCATTTTGGTCAGCGCGTTCCACATGGTCTGGGGTTGTAAGACACTGCATAGTTAGGACGTCATTACACATTTGAGGTGGCGCCTGCACTAGTGGTTGTGGACGAGGGCATGCTAGGGATTAACTAATAACCATAGCTGAAGAGAGAGTTTCTTGCTTTCGCAGTTCATATTGCCATATTTTTTGGATTACAGTGGATTGATTTCTCATTATTGGCCTATTTCTAGGGGTGGTTCGTGGTTCATCAGTTGCTGACAGGGATTGTCGATTTTGAGTTTCAATTATTGACGCTTGCATTGCGTTATTGATTTATCATTTGCTTTTCCGCAGATTAGCATCTTTGGATTTCATGGTTTGCTTGACCATAATTGACAGTGTTGGTTAAATTAACAGCTTCTCCCATTTCACAGAAAAATTACATTTGGTTCTATTGGTTAGAATAACACCTTTTTATGCTGCTCAATGTCAATATATATAAAATGTATTGCTTTACACCCCAATTTGCATTTTTTTCCCAACTGCACTGCACACCACAAATTAGACACATACAGTGTGTAGAATAAATGTTCTTTCACTTTTTCAAGAAAATCGATTTACGTATTTTTTTGAGGGATTTCTATCGGGAAATTTCAGGGTTTTTTTCTGTGCTCTGTTCCATTTACATTTCATATATTAAGTCATCAGTACCTGATCCTTTAACAATGTCAGAATCGATGTTTTGTCACACCCTGTCGCTTGAATCAAGGACGCCTTCACGCTGCCATGGATATGGTAGAGAAGTCGGCCAGACTGCACCACCACAAAGAAGCTGAGGAAGCACGTTGCAGGAATGGCATGCAGAGGGTTTACTGGATGCTTAACCATTCTGGAGGGGCCCACATAAAGTTAGCATGAAACTTATGCTTTTGCTCAAATTTTGATGTCGTTATGGTGCAGAGACCAGGAAGGCAAGGGAAGAAGTGGTCTCACGATCCTGACCAGCAGAGAGCAAAGCCAGGCTGGATGACTGCCAGTGAAAGTAAGCTGTGAGGCGTCTGTAGTATGGTATGGCAATGTCCCATGGACACCAAAGCAAGGCGGCTTCAAGCCCAGCAGCAAGGAACAGCACCCCCGAACGTCCCCAGAGAAGAAGAGGATAGACAGAAAGTTAAAGTACGTGAGAAACAGATGGAAGAGGAGAGGAGAGACGAGGAGAGGAGAGGCAGAAACCTGAAGAAAGTCGGAAAAGAAGGAAGAGAAGAGGAGAAAGAGTGCCCGTCATCCCGTGCTCAGGCCAGGGCCCAGCCACGGATGCCACTGGAAGGAAGATGGCACCGAGAGAACTCCCTTCCCCATTAGTGCCTAGAGATCGACCCCCACCCCACATAGAGCCCCATCAAGATGCTTTGACACCTAGGACCTATCAGTCTGCCCCCAGCCCTGCAGTCAGCATTGGAGCGGCATTCAGCGAGTCTGCCCTCTGCACCCCAACACCCGACCGAAAGACTCATCCCAAGACTATTGGACTTCAAGGGCACAGTGAACGATGCCTACAAGCTGGACCAGAGAACTAGGTCCCACCGGAGAGCCAAGCAGACTCCACCAACAGATGACTTCCAGCATCAACTACAGACAGAGTGCCCCCAAGACAAAGCGGAACAACACCATATCCAAGCCCCACTCATAACACCGAGCACCGGGGTCACCCAGTACAAGCTGTACAGCCCAAGGGATATGCACTTCATCACGGACCAGCTGCCCCATATCGGGAGGAGAAGTCCCCTGGATAAAGGCACTCGATGCTGCCACCACCGGGATCCCCTTGGCAGTAGGAGACATGAGGGCAATCCTGGCAAAATGCTCCTCGCTGAGAGAGCTAGATGACCTGGAGAGAGATGCTGGCTGCTCATCTGCCCATAACAGCCAAGATTCAGTTTTCAATTCAGTTTATTTGTATAGCCCAATTTCACAAATTACAAATTTGTCTCGAGGTTTTTACAATCTGCACATAGACATCCTGCCCCAAAAACCTCACATCGGACCAGGAAAAAATTCCCAAATAACCCTTCAGGGAAAAAAGGAAAGAAACCTGGAGGAGAGCAACCCATGAGGGAGGATCCCTCTCAGGATGGACAGATGCAATAGATGTAAATATTGTACAGAAGGACACAGATTTAGAGTTAGTAAATACATTCAATGAATATGACAGAGGTATGAATAGTTCATATAGTTCGTAGTAGGCATATTCCATTTATGGAGACCTCCACGATCCATCAGGCAGATGGCGGTGGGGAGGAGGAGTGGGCGGAGTCTCAACAGTAGGCGGAGTCTCAACAGGACAGTGGCGTAGTGGACACTGTCAATATACACCTGTTCGCTGCCATCAGACCATGGTGGCCTTTTACCCCTGACATGGCCAACCTGTCTGGCATCAAGTTAAGACCAGATAAAGATGCTGAGGCCTACTTATCACGATTGCCAGAAGTCTGAGAATCAGCTACAGGCACCAGACACCACACCACTTCCATGAACATATGGAAGGATGCAGTGATAAAAGGACTCCCACCCAAGCTCACCAGAGAAATGTACCGGACGGTGGGCATCAAAAATGTCACTTATGAGATATGTATCATGACTTGACGGGGCGCCACGGAGAGTAGGACTCAATTGCGAGGAAGTCAGATTTCAGGAAAAGCAAATCGTCTTTTACTGCAGCGTTTAGAGACAGACGACACAGACAAGAGGTCGACACAGACTAAATACACAGGGGAATGAGGCACAGGTGGAAACAATGAGGGCGGGGTCTGCAATCACACGGCACACAAGGAGGGAGGAGTCTGAGTCTGAAACGAAAGAGAAGGTGAGTGACAGACAACACAACAGAAACAGACAGTGAACACAGAACTACCCAGAGGGTCTGGGTGTAACAATATGGAAGGAATATATCAGCCACTTCATTGCCGAGCACATCGAAGATGAACAAGAGGAGAAGGCAAACAAAGAAAAGATGACCATGAGAGACTGCTAAAGCTACAACTAGCAGAAAAAGATACAGAAGCTTCTAAACGCCACCAGAAGACACACAAACAGATGGCTCTTGCACCTGATCTAGCCACACAGATCCGTGAGGAAGTCAGCAAAGCCATGAGCACCTTCATGCAAGAGGGAGGACAACACCAGCCTGCCTCCCAACAGAAGCAAGAAGCCATATCTCCCTGGCAACAGTAACAAGCGGATCCCAGAGACAGTGAGCCATGTTTCCTCCAGTTTGGATACTGGATGCCGGACTGCCAGCAAGAAGAAGGCCAAGGAAGAGGAGGACTTCCGTATAGACGACCAAGAAGAGGAGGACAAAACGGCCCAAACAGTCAAATAATGCCACATGACCAAGAGACCTGTCATCACAGCCATCGATGGAGCAGCACCTCAGGATTGTGCATTGCCAAATTGCACCATGAAGTACCACCACGCTCCACTTGAACACTGTCAGTGTGGAATATCCAGAGACATCGGCTTCCTCCCACAGTCCAAAGACATGCCGTCAGGTTAATTGATCTCTAAATTGCCCATAGGCGTGAATGTGAGAGTGAATGGTTGTATGTCTCTATATGTGCCCTCGATGGACTGGCGGCCTGTCCAGGGTGTCCCCATATCGCCCTATGTCAGCTGGGATCGGCTCCAGCGCCCCCGCGACCCTAATGAGGATAAGCGGTATTGATAATGGATGGATGGATCACAAGAACGTAGATCCAAGCAAGAAGTTGGCCAAACATCAAAAGATGACTGCAACATGCGTCCACCTTGAGTTTTCTGAATCAAAGGTTGTTTCAGAAAAAGGAGGGATAGAGGAGATAGCTAATGTACTACAGCTCAAGCAAGACCATAGAGAGGGGCGAGCAGGTTGCACAAAGCAACTGGGAACCCTGTAATGTGTCACGAGCTCGAACTCAACACAGAACAAGGCGTTCACACATTTTGACCTCAAGTACATTCTCCATGACAGCAAGAAAAGATCTCAAGATCAGAATGGACTTGAGAAGGAACCACTGGACAGTCCTGACTTAACACTGTTCACTGATGGACACTGCCACAGAGGAAAAGAGAGCAACATCGCTGCATAATCTGTCGTGCAACAACAAGGGAAGAGACATTCAACCATTGCAGCTGAAATCATCCCTCAACCAGCATCTGCACAGCTCGCAGAATTAGTGGCTTTGACAAAAGCGCTGGAACACGCCAAAGGGAAATCGGTCAACATTTACACCGATTCAGCTTATGCATATGGAACCGTGCATGTCGACGGTCCCCAGTGGTTGAGAAGGGGATTCTTAACTACAGCAAATGCACCAGTAAAGCACAGAAGCCATTTGGAGCAACTATTAGCTGTCATCCTGCTACCACACAAAGTAGCAGTAATGAAGTGCAAAGGCCATCAGAACTTGACAGTGGCAAGAGGCAACGATGCAGCCAACCTAGCAGCTAAGAAAGCAGCAGGTTATGCCAAACAGATGACAGCCAGTGACACACCGGAACTCCCGAAACTTGGATTGGAGGACATTAAGCTCATGCAGAATCAGTGGGCACACAAAGGAGCCAGCCAGAAAGAGGGTCTCTGGAGATCACATGATGGACGCATAGTGGCACCTGCAAAGATGTGTCAAGGACTCAGGCACATGGTCCTTCTCATGTGAATCCCAGAAGAACAGAGGAAGAAGTCTCCATCCTCTGGTGGCATCCCTACATGACAGAGATGGTGAAACTTCCTCACCATGAATGCCCAACCTGCAATGACTTCAGTATGAAAAGACCATACAAATGTCCCCAAGGAGAGTTCCCAGTGCCAGACGCACCGTTCAAAGACATTTGCACTGATCAAAGAAGATGCAAAGTCGGTCGTAAAATGGCTGAAAAATGAATTGATCCCGAGATATGGCGTTCGAGGAGTGATCAGGTCTGACTGGCACACAGCTTTGCAACCAAACACTTAACACATTTAGAAACAAGCACCTACATGAAGAAATATATCTTGAGAACACATTCACATTCACTGGAGCAGACTATCGCCCAGGGAGGGGATAGCCGAGTTCATGGCATGGCTTTGGAGAATGTTTGAGAAATGAACAAACCAGAGTTAAGTTTTTCTTTGAGCAGGTTACCGGAGCCCACCAGGAGCCAGTGGACTAAGTCCAGGCGAATGGGGTGCTCTGAGGTCATTGCAAGGGCTTCAGAGCGCCCTCGATGTAAGTGGTCTCACACAGTGACACCATTTCACATTTTTGTAAATATGTTCATATTTGTATTATACTGAGACATTAGAGCGAGAGTTAGGACTGCAACATAGGAAGATGTGTGCAGACAACATCGACTCTCACTGCTCACTGTCTCCTGTCATTAATGGCACCATCAGGTGCAAATGTTTTGTTTTTCCCCATAAGCTGTTTTAGGGTTCGAGCACAAGAGAAGAGTGCCGGACGAATACCTGCCTGCTATCAGATCCTAGTAGGATTTGAATATTTCTATGCCCTAGTCAAGGGCCATAGATAGGATCAATTACATTTATCATAACCAGTCAAGATAAATAAAGTTAGATTGGATTGGATAAGTAATTGAGACTCTGTTGGACGACAGATGCGCATTTAATAGACAATTCCTCCCACACGGTGTGAGAAGCTGTTCCTCCGACTGAGTTAAAGATTGCGTTTCCAATCCTAGAAAATATTAGATACTAGAAATTAAAATATAGACAATTTTTCATAGTCAAGTGTCACATTCTGTATAGTGGCCGCTGTGTTGTGTTGTGTTTTCTCATTCTCTTCAACAGCTACACCTGACGCTCCAGCATCGACCTCCATCGTGTGCTGGCTGCCTGCTGTGAGGACCTGCCATGAGGAGCTGCACACAGGAGCATCGGACACCGTCATCACCTGGCTCGGAGAGACTGAGGAGCAGACGGAGAGCCATCCTGAGGACCCCTGCGATGCCATTCGGAGCAGAGGACAGAACGAAGCAGAGGAAGAGGGACAGATGACATCATGTGAATGCGAATCCACCGACGGACCGACGGCTTAGCCAGTGAGAACCATGAGGAGTAAATGTCTCCCCAGGGGCTGGGACGTCTGGGAGGTATGAGACAGGTTCCAGAGAGACAAGGCTTTTTCGACCTTTTGGATGACGGCAGAGAACCACTGCATGCAGGTAGCTGCATGTACACTGTAAAATGTAATAGTAAAGTTTAGTTTAAAAAATTAGTGCGCTTTACTCATTTCTGCTTACTTTGTTGACCTTACTTTAAGAAACTTAGTAAAGAACACTTTTTGGTGAGTAAAGTTATTAAACTTATTATCTCAAGTAAGCTTTACTTTTAAAAAATGAGTGAGGCGGACTCGAAAGAAACTCTGGTGCACTCGGCTCGAATACGCATGCGCAGTCGACCACTGAAGACGTTCTTTGCTCGAGAGGGATTGGCGGCAGCGAGAAGGCAGTGCAGGTGTGCGAGTTACTTTCAGGTAAGTTTCAGCGTCTCAATAACGTTTTGCCGTTCATGTCCTTAGTAAACATCGTCGTATCTTCGCCATATTGTTCATATGTTTATTCGTAGTTGAATGTTAACTTTACGAAACGTTTAATGTAAGCTAGCTAGACCGTCAAAACAAACGAGTCACAATGTTAATGGCGGACATCGTCGTGGCTGTCTCACTCGTGTGCATTAACGCAGCACTACGGGAGTCACACAACGCTACTGTCACTGAGTTAAGAGTGAATGCAATGTCAGGTTGAATGTAACTATAATGTAATGGTACTACTTTATAGACATGCGGAGTGATACGAAGGCATGTGTGATCAGAGGGGCGTGTACAGTCGTCAGTCCGCTCTTGAAGTTACCCGAATCCAGTCAGTCACGGTGTTATGTATGGTTAAGCTAATAAAGATACTTGGAGATACAACGGGCTCAAAACCCTATTATTCCATAACACTACAGTAACGAGGAATAATTCAACCACAACCGTATGATGGAGAACTTCTCGGCCACAGCGAATGTGGTACAACGTTTTTTTATTTTTTACTTGAACATCATTTCTTATTTTGTGATATTTAATGGAAATGACATCCATTATAACCAATAGCAAGTTTGAAACTAAGCTCCCTGCCAACCTCCCTACAGACTATTTATGAAGTAAGCCAGTTGGAGCAACTACTAACTGTCATCCTGCTACCACACAAAGTAGCAGTAATGAAATGCAAAGGACATCAGAACTTGACAACAACAGTGGCAAGAGGCAACGAAGCAGCCGACCAAGCAGCTAAGCGAGCAGCAGGTTATGCCAAACAGATGACAGCCATTGACACACCGGAACTCCCGAAACTTGGATTAGAGGACATTAAGCTCATGCAGAAAGAAGCAGGAGTTTATGAGCAGAATCAGTGGGCACACAAAGGAGCCAGCCAGAAAGAGGGTCTCTGGAGATCACATGATGGACGCATAGTGGCACCTGCAAGGATGTGTCAAGGACTCATCAGACAGGCACATGGTCCCTCTCATGTAAATCCCAGAAGAACAGAAGAGGAGGTCTCCATCCTCTGGTGGCATCCCTACATGACGGAGATGGTGAAGCTTTATCACCATGAATGCCCAACCTGCAATGACTTCAGTTTGAAAAGACCATACATATCACGGAGTTCCACAAGGTTCTGTGCTTGGACCAATTTTATTTACCTTATACATGCTTCCTTTGGGCAATATTATCAGGAAACACTCCATAAACTTTCATTGTTATGCAGATGATACTCAACTATATTTATCGATAAAACCAGAGGAGTGCAACCAACTCTGTAAAATTCAAGCATGTCTTAAAGACATAAAAACATGGATGACCTGCAACTTCTTGATGTTAAACTCAGACAAAACCGAAGTAATTTTAATCGGCCCTGAGCACCTCAGAGATCAATTATCTGGTGATGTGGATTCTGTAGACGGCATTGCCCTGGCATCCAACACCACTGTAAAGAATCTTGGCGTTATCTTTGATCGGGACTTGTCCTTTAACTCCCACGTAAAGCAAATCTCAAGGACTGCATTCTTTCATCTACGTAATAATTCAAAAATCAGGCACATCTTGTCTCAAAAGATGCAGAAAAATTGGTTCACGCTTTCGTTACTTCGAGACTGGATTACTGCAACTCCTTATTATCAGGCTGCTCTAATAAATCTCTTAGGTCCCTCCAGTTGATCCAGAATGCTGCAGCTCGTGTTCTCACTAAAACTAAGAAAAGAGATCACATCACTCCTGCACTAGCTGCTCTGCACTGGCTCCCAGTAAAATCAAGAATCACTTTTAAAATTCTTCTCTTAACCTACAAAGCCTTGATTGGTGAAGGAGCCCCACTAGAGAGCTACGCTCACTAAATGCGGGACTACTTGTAGTTCCTAGAGTCTTAAAAAGTAGAATGGGAGCCAGAGCCTTTAGTTATCAAGCTCCTCTTTTATGGAACCAGCTTCCAATTTCAGTCCGGGAGGCAGACACAGTCACCTCGTTTAAGAGTAGACTTAAGACCTTCCTCTTTGACAGAGCTTATAGTTAGGGCTGAATCAGGTTTGCCTGGTCCAGCCCCTTGATATGCTGCTATAGGCTTATAGCTGCGGGGGCGTTAGGATGCACTGAGTGCCTATCTCCTCTTTTTCTCTCCTTAAGGATGAATTTTCATCTCTCATTCACACTTACTAACTCTGCTTTCTCCCCGAGTC
Source organism: Pseudoliparis swirei (assembly GCF_029220125.1). NCBI lineage: Eukaryota > Metazoa > Chordata > Actinopteri > Perciformes > Liparidae > Pseudoliparis > Pseudoliparis swirei. The sequence continues at coordinate 23,579,023 of NC_079399.1, read as the reverse complement.
CTTGACTTCACGTCTCATGGGGTCATCGGACCCTATGAGACGGCATAGATCCTATCTGCCTGATGGATCGTCTGGGTCGTGGAATTCCTGCTCATGACTACGCCACAGTCCTGTTGAGACTCCGCCCACTGTTGAGACTCCACCCACTCCTCCTCCCCACCGCCATCTGCCTGATGGATCGTGGAGGTCTCCATCGTGGAATATGCCTACTATGAACTATTCATACACTCTGTCATATTCATTGAATGTATTTTAACTCTAAATCTGTCCTTCTGTACACATTACATCTATTGCATCTGTCCATCCTGGAGAGGGATCCTCCTCTGTTGCTCTCCTGCAGGTTTCTTCCCTTATTTTCCCCCTGAAGGGTTATTTGGGAGTTTTTCCTGGTCCGATGTGAGGTTTTGGGGCAGGGATGTCTATGTGTACAGATTGTAAAGCACTCCGAGACAAATTTGTAATTTGTGAAATTGGGCTCTACAAATAAACTGAATTGAATTGAATACAATTGTCCCCAAGGAGAGTTCCCCGTACCAGACGCACCGTTCAAAGAAATTTGCATTGACTACACCGACATGGGTGCAGAAAACAGGAAGAGAGGCTTCAGATACCGGCTCGTGATGATCGACAGATACACACGATGGGTAGAAGCCATCCCCTGCAAGAAAGAAGATGCGAAGACGGTCGTAAAATGGCTGAAAAATGAATTGATACCGAGATATGGCGTTCCAAGGGTGATCAGGTCTGACAACGGCACACATTTTGCAAACAAACATCTACAAGAGGGAGAAAGATATTTAGGTATCACACATGCACACGGAGCAGTCTATCACCCACAGTCCCAGGGTTTAGTCGAGAGAGCCAATCGGACGATCAAGTCAAAGATTACTAAAATATGTCATGGCACCAAGCTCGACTGGCTGGAAGCTCTCCCGCTGGCGCTGATGTCTATGAGGTCTTCAAAGGGAGGGAGGACCTTCCTCTCCCCTCATGAGCTGCTGACAGGAAGACCGATGCCCAGCCCTGGAAGAGAGCTGGGAGAGAGCCCTGTGCTGGACATCTACCAGGTCCATAGAGCTGAGAAAGTGCCAAAGGAGGGAACTGCGCCCCCGATAGAGCCTGGTGATTGGGTGAGGTTGAAGGTGCACAAGAGGAAGTGGACGGAGCCCAGGTGGACAGGGCCGTTTGAAGTCGTTGCAAATACTTCTCACGCGCTCCAGGTAAGAGGACATACCAAAACCAAGTGGCACCACTTAACCCATTGTGTCGTTTCAGAACCACCAGCAAAACCCGTCGGCCAGGAGGAGGATGGAGGCACGAAAGAGTGCCAGAGCAAGGAAAGGAGGGGAGATCACCTCCGCTAAGCTCTGTCTCGCTGCAGCGTGCCTGACAGTCATGCTGGCACTCCCATTTATCTTGTGGGAGGCTCAGCGAGAGAAGGAACTACATGACACCAACACAACATCCACACACATCTATGACTCAGCACATTTAATCGCGCCGCCAGGTGCATCAGTTTTGTCTTCCCCCAGGAACCGTTCAAGGCGTTCAAGTGAGAAGCAACAGGAACAGGAGCAGGTGAGTATGACACCCCATGTTCGACTACATTGTTCTGTGGGTGTCCTGTGTGTAGCCAATTTTGATGTTTGTAGGACGGGAGGCTGCCCAGAGGGAATGGTAGGAATATGGGATAGAGCGGTCTGGAGATTCTCTCATAACCATAAATACCTGTGCTCAGGGAAGTGCATCTGGTCGGATGTGTTCGCCAACACTGATCCCCGGGCATATGTAAATCAACATCATAGACTCTATAAGATGGTCTCACTTACAGGTCCCATTGCACAGTGTGCGGATGGAGTTTGGGATAAGCCATGCAACCAGGTCACTCTGTCAGTAACTGATCCACAGGTGAACTTGACCGGTTTCTACAGACTGGGAGTGGGTGAAGCAGGAGGGCCAAGCTATCTGGTTCATGTGCAGGTGTCAAGCCGGGAGACGGAGAGGTTGACAGGAGCTGCTGACCCATCGCAAGACGACTTGGTACAGTATGTCAACATATCAAGTGTCAGGCAGACCATTGAGACTGAGACGGGTCTCAAAAGAGGTAACAGCTGGATCAACTGGCTTGTAGACACTGCCAAAGATCTCCAGCGTCCTGATTGTTTGGTGTGTGGCACTTCAGAGCCCCAGTTAGCCACAGTCCCCTTTACACTGACCCCAGATAATGAACCAGAGGGCTTCCACTGCATGTTACAACTGTTTAAAACTCCTAATAGTCCGAAGTCTAATGCATTTGCACTACTGTTCCCGGTGATTTCCTCACTACGCCCGCCAACGTTTACATATTACAGAGGTAATTATACTTGCTTACTCAGTTCGCAAGGTTCCAGTCGCATAGGGACTTTGAAGCATTGCCAGACCACCATCAATGTCACCGCAGGAGAGAGAGGCATCCATCAGGCTATGGTAAGTGACCAGCGTACAGCCCGAGCAGATGTGTGGTGGTATTGTGGTGATCATGCACTTCGAGATTATCTTCCAGAAAGCTGGATGGGAACCTGTGCGTTAGTTAGACTAATCATGCCTGTCACCTTGATTCCACTCAGCAAAGAGTCGCTGGAGTATCTGAACCTCCAAGTCAACCGCAGCCGGAGTTTGTCCAGGAGAAAGAGAGCTGCCATTTCCACCTCTCTTGATAGCTCTATATATTTGGATGCCATTGGAGTACCAAGAGGAGTACCCGATGAGTTCAAAGCTCGTAGTCCGATCATGGCTGGATTCGAGTCCATTTTTGTTTGGTCAACGTTAAATAAGAATGTTGATTGGATTAATTACATCTATTATAACCAGCAGAGGCTTGTGAACTACACAAGGGATGCGATTGGAGGCCTACAGGAGCAGTTGGGGAAGACATCTCTTATGGCCTGGCAGACTAGGATGGCTGTGGATATGATTCTCGCTAGGGATGGTGGAGTATGCAAAATGTTTGGATCAATGTGTTGCACATTTATCCCGAACAACACTGCCCCTGACGGCTCAGTGACCAGAGCGTTAGCAGGACTCACCTCTCTCAGCAAAGAGTTGGCAGAGAACTCTGGAGTGAATGAATTGGCTGGGTTGGATTTTTTTAGTAAGTGGTTGGGTGAGTATAAAGCTGCATTTTTCACAGTGTTAACAGCAGTAGGTGTTATGATGAGCCTAATGATGTTGTGCATCTGCTGTTTCATACCATGCCTAAGGAGCCTGTCGTCTAAAATGTTCGCTGCAGCTACAGAGAGAGTGGACCCTCACGTAAGAATTATGCCTCTGGTGTATCTGGAGAGTGGTATGTCTGAGCTCGACCTACAGGGAGAGCGGAGACGTTGGGATTTCCCTCCAAGTAGGAACTGGAGTTGCAGAGCGTGTATGCGGAGGAACTGGAGTTGCAGAGCATGTATGCGGAGGAACTGGATTCATAGGGATTTGCAGGGACAGATACACCGACACTTAGACAGTGCACACGTTACATTAATCATAACCATCAGGACAGTAAGATTTTTTACCTGTGTGATGAATACATTCACACTGACACTTAGTGTTATTTAGTTTCCTTGAGAAGCAGGGATGAAAGGAGGGAGTGATGTTTTTCTTCCACAGGGATGCTGAATGATAATGAGTAATAATTAAAATTGTTGTACAGTGTTTGATGTTTACATAGAAGGTCAAAATAAAGGAACTATTACATGGTTGTTTATACTCTTGGGTAAGTATAAAAGGAGGGATTGTTAGGTTGTAATAGTTTATTTTGATATTGCACATGTACAGAGAGGTCTTATGCTTTAAATTAATACATATAGAAAGATATTATAACGGGAAATATTAGGGAGAATATTGATATTGTTGTTAATGTGTTATGAAGCATAGGGGTAATGTCTACTCTATGCATATGTCGATGGCAAGAAGTAATGTTATGTATGTGCATGGAGTGAATGTTAGTTTAGTATTATTTTAGAACTGTTTGGAGACCCCTGCACATGACCAATGAACAGGTTCATCACATGACCAATGAACAGGTTCATCCTCATGACCAATGAACAGGTTCATCCACATGACCAATGAACAGGTTCATCACATGACCAATGAACAGGTTCATCACATGACCAATGAACAGGTTCATCCTCATGACCAATGAACAGGTTCATCCTCATGACCAATGAACAGGTTCATCTACATGACCAATGAACAGGATTCATCCACATGACCAATGAACAGGTTCATCACATGACCAATGAACAGGTTCATCACATGACCAATGAACAGGTTCATCACATGACCAATGAACAGGTTCATTGACATGGTGACCAATGAACAGGTTCATCCACATGACCAATGAACAGGTTCATCCACATGACCAATGAACAGGTTCATCCACATGACCAATGAACAGGTTCATCCTCATGACCAATGAACAGGTTCATCACACTCTAAAAACACCAACTTCAAATTTGTTGTCCGAACACATTTTTTTAAGGTGAGTCAACAAATACCTTTGAAAAAAGTTGAACTAACTCAAAATGTCAATTTCATTTATAAAGAGTGGAATCCACTTAAAATGTTAAGTTGAGAAAACTTAATATAGTGGTTTGGGCATCTGCTGAGGTAACTAAGGCCACTGTGCATGTATGTCAGTAAACACACACACACATATATATATATATATATTTACAAATACATATATAAATATAGATATATATATGTAAATACATATATATACTATAATCTTATATTTTAAATAATAAAATAATATACAAATATTTTCTTTAGCCCCTGTTTAAAATACATTGGTTTTTGATACCATTGTTTGTTTATTATATTTAGATATGGATTAGATTTGGAAGGATATTAATAATAATAATAATAATTCATTATATTTGTAAAGCGCTTTTCAATGACCCAAAGACGCTGACAGAAAATGCAAAGCAAAAGAACAGACAAGAATGGGCAACATATAGAGACAAAATAGAACAGAACAATCAAAACACAGTAGTCAGGGAAAAATAGAAGCAAAGCGGAGGGGTTTGGGAGAGGGAGGTGGTTAAGGGTAGGGAGGTCATATGCTCGGGAGAAGGTAGGTTTTAAGGCAGGATTTGAAGGTGGTAAGTGAAGGTGAGTCTCTGACAGGCTGGGGGAGGAGGAGGGAGTTCCAGGGCGAGGGTGCAACTCGAGAGAGGCTCGATCACCAAAAGTGTTTGAGTTTGGACGGAGGAACAATGAGGGGGTGTGGATGAGGATCGGAGGGTTAGGGTAGGCGATGGAGAAGAAGGAGGTCAGTCAGGTAAGGGGCCAGGCAGTGAAGTGCTTTGTAAGTGAGGAGGAGCACTTTAAAGTTGATCACGGTCTTTGATGGGGAGCCAGTGGAGATTGGAGGACAGGAGTGATATGATCACGGAACCGGGTGGTAGTGAGCAGGCGGGCGGCAGAGTTCTGTACCATCTGTAGTCGATGGAGGAGGCGGGAAGTGATGCCCGTGAGGAGGGAGTGCAGTAGTCCAGGCGGGAGGAGACAAAGGCGTGAATGAGGCATTCAGCGGCAGTGGGAGAGAGGCAGTGTCTGATTTTGGCAATGTTGCGGAGATGGAAATAGGAGGTCTTAATAATGGAGCTAACATGAGGGCGGAATGAGGGGGTGGGGAGCAGGATGAAGCAAAGGTAGCAGCCAGGGGGAGGGGTAATGGTTGTGTAAGTCAATGGTAAGAGTGATGGTCCGGTCTTGTTGAGAGTTGATTTAGTGCCAATGAGGAGAAGTTCAGTTTGTCACAGTTAAGTTTGAGGAAGTTATGGGTCAGCCAGGTTTTATTGCGGATATACAGGTTTCAATGTGGGAGAGGGTGGGTTCTTTGTGGATTTTGTGTTTATGTAAATCTGTGTATCATCAGCATAACAGTGAAAGTCCAGGTTG